>NC_047103.1:86578918-86846418 GCF_902500255.1 Thalassophryne amazonica | reverse complement strand
CCTACGATAAAAATTACAGACCTCTCCATTCTTTGTAGGTGGGAAAACCTGCTAAACTGACAGGGGGTTGAATACTTATTTTCCCCACTGTATGTGAGTTGGATAAAGAGCTGCCTACATCCTCCCTATCTCTTCTTAAAAATTCACTGCAGAAAATACTTCTTGGGAGCATTAGCATGGCTAAAACCCTTCAGCTTCAGTACGACGTCCCGCTTACAATGGCCCTCTTGACCCCTGGCCATTTGAAACATTTTTCTTTATTTGCCTCTCTCATGCCAGTACATCCTCTTAAAACACACATTTTAATAATTTTGACATATTCACCTTCAAAGTCCACAAAAAGCACTATAAAATTTTGTTTTCCTCATTCATTTCACTTGCTTCATGTTTCTAAGCATTTATCAGAAACAAGTGAAATTCCCCCTCAGTTCCCCGTGTTTATGACTTAACTTCTCAAAGCACATGGCATCAAAAATAAAACACAAGACAGTAAAACTCGACTCGAGTTCGATGTGGTGTGCTGCTCTGTGCATGATCCAGAATGCATTTGGCTGAGTGTTGAGGTTACCAACAAATGGAAAAGTAGAGAAGCTTGAATCTTCGACTGGACTGGGTTGCTTGATGCGAGGACGTTTCGCTTCAAATCGCAGAAGCTTCCTCAGCTAAAATTCTTGCTCTGGTGGTCTGACTTCTGTCTTGACTCTTGTAGAGAAGAATAATCAAGAAGTCACAAAAGCTGGAGTTTAAACCTAAACAGACCCCTCCTACCGAGATTCAGACTGCTATAGGCTAGTGACTAAACAATAGCTCTAATTAGCACCTATTGTGCTCTAGTTAGCACGCATCAACGGGGTGCTAACTAGTCAAGAATTTTAGCTGAGGAAGCTTCTGCGATTTGAACTGAGAGCCTACACAGAAACAAATGGAAAAGACCAGCAGGGCTCCCACTATTCACGGAGATGGATGAAGCGATCAGAGCACTGTGGCTGCACTTAAGCAATTAGCTGATGCGTTCACTGCGCATTGGACATTTCAATGCGTCACTGTTTGAAGCCTTGTTTCTGCTTAAAACGGTCTCGTTTCTGCTTACAGCTGACTTTAGACTGATTCAAGAGGTTTTACCTTGTCATCTGATGGTTAATAAACATTAATTAATCCATTTGTTCGCTTTGGGTGGAGAGACTCTGTGTCACATGGGCAGCTGGGCTCCAGCATGACACATGCACAGTGGAGGTAGGGTGAACCAATGTTTAGGGTGCAGACCGTTCAGTCTGCAACAACTGTTGAGCTGATTCACTCTATGATAGAGTGTAATTTACTCTGTTTAGACTGGGACCAAATGCTATCTCAGCAGAGTACATTTTACTCAGCAAAATTTCCTGTGTACTTTTATGCCTGCACTTGACTATGGTGATGTTGTGCATTTGTGTGCTTCAAACACTTGTTTGCAGTCCTTGTCCCCCATTGTATCATTGTGCTCTCAGATTTGTTACTGGTAGTAGCCGCCTTACTCACCACTGTGAACTTTATGCCAAAGCTGGCATGTCCTCTTTGGAAGTAAGGCGACACACATGTTGGATGACTTTGGTGTGTAAGGCTCTTACTGGGCTCGTGCCTAAGTACTTGTCTACTTTTTTGCAGAGAACTGTAAGCTGCTATGCCTTACATTCGTATGACATTTTCAGTTTTTCCGTTCCCCGTGTCTGAACAGAAAGGGGAAAGAACACCTTCAATTTTGCTTCTGCCTCTTCCTGGAATGCCCTTCAGTCGGAACTGAAACTGTCTGGGCTGGTTTTACTGACAGCTTTCCATTCGTCACTGGAAATCGACAATAAAAATCATTTTAGCAGTGTGTGTGTCTTAAAACCATGAGTGGTTATTGTTGTTGGAGCTTACATAACTCTTGTGTCCGCTGGTCAGGTGCTTGTATTTGTATTTTATGGTGGTTGTGTTATTATGTTATTTGGTTTGTCTGGTATGTCACGTGCTGCTGCCTTTCTTGGCCAGGTCGCCATTCTGAAAGAGGTCTTGATCTCAATCAGTTTTTTTATCTGGTTAATCCTCTAGGGCCAGCGCCATCGTATACGCCCTGCACCATTACGCACAGCGAAATTGAAAGAGACGGAGAGCGTCGCATGACAATCTCACGTGCTCAAACAAAGAGTGTGTAACTATCAGGATTGCTCCACTAGTTTCCATTTGAATGTTACTGAATTACTCTGTGGCTCTCTCCCTCTGGCGTAAAGCACTGATTACCATATCAGTGAGGTGAGGGAGAGGGTCCGTTCCTCAGACTGGAGCATAAACGCATAGACCATTTTGTATATATTGTTCAAAATGTGCATGTGTTTATTGTTTGAACTTTTTTGTTGTACAGTCTTTCACACAAGACCTCAAATTACCTACCCTCCGTGCGCATGCGTGAGTTTTTTCACGCCTGTCGGTTGCGTCATTCGCCTGTGAGCACGCCTTGTGGGAGGAGTGGTCCAGCCCCCTCTTCGGATTTTCATTGTCAGGAAATTGGCTGATCGACTGCCGCTTTGCTTCATCAAAATTTTTTCATAAAGTGTGAGAGACAGCCAAATGGAAACCATTTGGAAAATTCAGATGGCTTTCGGTGAAGATCTTATGGGGATTACACAGATTAAGGACAGTTACAACTGGATTAAAGACGGCCCACAGCGGCGGATGGCGCGCCGTGCACCGAGCGGCGATCGACAGGCTCAAATGACCAGATCATTTCCAAAGTGAACGCTTTGTTGAACCGGGTCGTCGTCTGACTACCAGAGAAATGGCAAGACAGCTGGACATAGCAATTTTTCGGCACATTCCACTGTTACAGGAGTTTTTGTAATGGAAAAAGGAGCAGAGAAATTCGCGTCATGGCGCGGGTCTCACAGGACAAGCCCTAACATGCCCAGCTCTTGCACCATTCGAAAGATTCAGACGGCTTTCGGTGGCTTTTCAGTCATGTGACTAAACGAGAAATTGTGGACAAGCTGGACATGCCACAACATGTCCTGTGAGGCTTCATCACGGCGTTGTTTTTGTTCTGTGCCCTGCGCCTCCGTCCCGACGCGCAAATTCCTCCGCACGTCTTTTCATGACAAAAAAACTCCTGTAACAGTGGAATGTGCTGAAAAAGTGCTATGTCCAGCTGTCTTGCCATTTCTCTGGTAGTCAGACGACGTCCCGGTTCAACAAAGCGTTCACTTTGGAAATGATCTGGTCGTTTGAGCCTGTCGATCGCCGCTCGGTGCGCGGTGCGCCATCCGCCGCTGTGGGCCGTCTTTAATCCAGTTGTAATTGTCCTTAATCTGTATGATCCCCATAAGATCTTCACCAAAAGCCATCTAAATTTTCCAAATGGTTTCCACTTGGCTGTCTCTCACACTTTCTGAAAAAATTTTGATGAAGCAAAGCGGCAGTCGATCAGCCAATTTCCTGACAATGAAAATCCGACGAGGGGGCTGGACCACTCCTCCCACAAGGCATGCTCACAGGCGAATGACGCAACCGACAGGTGTGAAAAAACTCACGCATGCGTACGAAGGTTCAAGCTTGGCTGATGCAATCACACATGATACAAATCCATATATAGCTTTTGCAAAAAATAAAAAGGTCCGTTACTTTTCTAACAGACCTCGTATATTATGAAAGAACAGGTTGTCCTGAAAAAAGGAGACATAAAACTTGATTGTGGGATGCAGGGAGAGCTGTTAACAGCAATAATAAAACATTTATGCCAGGCGAGTGAACTGTCCAAAAAATGCCTTCAGACCCCAGAGGGTTAAATAAAGGTTAAAGAAAGAAATACCTCCACCAGTGTAAATATAGCTAAATATTACGACCTTCACCAGCCAAGGAGGGTTTTACACTTTGATGTCTTTGTGATGTCCTAAAACTACCTATTGAAATGCTATAAATGAGATTAAAGGGAAAGAGAAATATAATTGATGTTCAGTGAGATCTGCTCTTGCTTCAGAATTTAATCAACTCTTCCAGCCATCTCTCCAAAAAAATTCAACAAACTTTTATTTACTTTTTGAGTGATCATATCCAAAGCCAGACAGACAAATGGGGCAATAATAAAACCTCTGTTCATGTTGGTGGTTGGACTGGATGACAGTGACCTGACCAATCTTTTATTTTAAAGGGAAAACTGGTATTTCTCGATCTGAGTCCTACTTTGGGTTTAAGTTTTTACAGAGAACAAGAAATATGATAATCAGTCCTGAGTTATAAAGCGAACACCCTTACAGGCTACAAACTATACAATGGAAGCCTGTGGGACAAGCTATAGACCTCACAGTAAACAACTTCTGGTGACTACTGAAAAGGCAAAAATATCATTCAAAGTGTCTGACAGCATGAAGAAAACCTTCTACTGAAGAACAGTACATCCAGTAAGTATTCACAGTACTGCACTTTTCCCACATTTTTTTTAAATGTTACAGCCTCATTCCAAAATGGATGAAATTCTTTTTTTTTTGGCTCAAAATTGTACACACAATACCCCATAATGATGATGTGATGAAAGATTTTTTTTTGAGTTTTTTGCAAATGTATATAAAAAAAGAAGAAATCACATGTACATAAGTATTCAGAGCCTTTGCCATGAAGCACAAGGAGCTGTTGGGAAAGTGTAGTGACACGGACCCACAACAGGGGGCGTAAATGAACGGACAATGAAAGAGTCGAATATGAACACTTTACTGTTGTGAAAGAGCACAACCAAAACACAGCGAATTACAGAATTTGCAAAAACAGTCAATCCACAAAGGTGACGTGTGGGCAGGCTCGAGGATAGAAGAGCAAAAACAATAAGATGTGGGTGTGTGCACACCCAGTAACAACAATGGTGGAGATTCCACCTCCACCTCTCACACACACTTATCTGGTTGGGGTGTGAAGCGAAGCCGTCGCTGATTACACCAACCTCACTAATAAGGAACTCCACAGGAAAGTAGCTGCAAAATGAATTCAGACTAAGACACAGTTAGATTCTGGCTGAGGATATTACCTTCACAGGTAGATGATATCTCGGCAACGAGGTGGAGATGACGTCCGGTTTTTATGGAGTGGAATGATGAAGTGTAGATGGGTGACAGCTGTCATGAGATAATGAGTGACAGCTGTCACCCCCGGCTGTGTCCGTGGCGGCGGCGCCCTCTCGTGCCTGAAGCCCGCACTTCAGGCAGGGTGCCGAGATATCCTGTTGGGAAAGTGTAGTGACACGGACCCACAACAGGGGGCGTAAATGAATGGACAATGAAAGAGTCGAATATGAACACTTTACTGTTGTGAAAGAGCACAACCAAAACACAGCGGATTACAGAATTTGTGAAAACAGTCAAGCCACAAAGGTGATGTGTGGGCAGGCTCGAGGATAGAAGACGTCTGTCCTGAGAAGAACCGGAACCACACGATTTCCTCCACCACCGAACCTGGAGAATACTGGAGCCGCCAAGTCCCGAGTCCCCAGGTGGCCATCGTCTCCGAATGTCGGATCTGGTACTGCTGGCGAGGAGCAAAAACAATAAGATGTGGGTGTGTGCACACCCAGTAACAACAATGGTGGAGATTCCACCTCCACCTCTCACACACACTTATCTGGTTGGGGTGTGAAGCGAAGCCGTCGCTGATTACGCCAACCTCACTGATAAGGCACTCCACAGGAAAGCAGCTGCAAAATGAATTCAGACTAAGACACAGTTAGATTCTGGCTGAGGATATTACCTTCACAGGTAGATGATATCTCGGCAACGAGGTGGAGATGATGTCCGGTTTTTATGGAGTGGAATGATGAAGTGTAGATGGGTGACAGCTGTCATGAGATAATGAGTGACAGCTGTCACCCCCGGCTGTGTCCGTGGTGGCGGCGCCCTCTCGTGCCTGAAGCCCGCACTTCAGGCAGGGCGCCCTCTGGTGGTGGGCCAGCAGTACCTCCTCTTCTGGCGGCCCACACAACAGGAGCCATGAAACTCAATTGAGCTCAGGTGCATCCTGTTTCCAATGATTACACTGTTCCCTCATAGCACCCCCATGGCAGACGTGTTTACCCACTCCACTCTGAAATACTTTTTGTTATTTTTGTGTGTTTTTTGGTTTCTCTACAATGCGCAGTCTGTGATGCTTTTTACCAACACAGTTTACACTTTAAATGTGCGATATTAGGATTGACAGGTACCTGCACTAATATTTTGAAAAATAATAATGCTGAAATGGAAGAAGGTTTGAAAGGCTAAAGCTACATCTGAATGCTCATAAGATATAAATATTTAGTACGCAAAAAGCAATACCTCAGAATCCAGAGGGTATCCGAATACTCAGTGTGCATTAGCAGTAGTCCTACAGTACCTGGATGATCTACTAACCTATCGTGCACAAACTGATGACACAACACAATCCCATGAGGCAGCTGGATGCTGGTAACTGAAGCTCTTGTTTGGAAAACTCAAGGAAGACAGTGGACATACTTCAAAATGGTACACATGGTATGCAGCACCAGTTCAAACGTTTGGACATGTAAGCATGGTTTTGTGTCCAAACATTTGACTGGTACAGTATATTTGTACCAAAATACACCAGGAATCATTTCAAAAAGTCTGCATTTGCAAAATAGAAATGTGGGTCTGTGCACATGCATCATCTGTCAACATCTGGGTTAAAGGACAGGAAAAATGTGATGGTGTAGTACACCTGATTAGTGTCCCTGCTGCTCGCTTGGTTCACAGATACTAAGTACTGATGCAGGGAGAGACATAGCTGTACCTAAAATGGTGCACACATTCTTGGCTAGAGGTCATCAACCCTGCTCCTGGAGATCACCTGCCCTACACATTTTCCACTTCTCCCTGCTGCACCCACTGCTAATTAACTAAGTCAGGTTATTTGGTGTAGAAGGCAACCACGCACTGAGTGTGAAAATGACTGCCAGGTGGAATGACACATGATGCATCGAGCACCACTTTATGCAGGGTAGAGGACAGGCCCTTACATGTTATACTGTTGACCGTAGTACAAAAAAAAACAAAACAGTGAGACTGGACTTGTTTAGTCTTCAAAGCGTTAACCACTTCTTCAGACCTAAGAGGGAACAAGATGTCCGCTTGCTTTTGACAAAACATCTTCCACCTGGATGAATCAAAATCTTCACACTGTCTTTATTTAGCATTTTGAATATGCTGTATAATATGAAGCGACAACAGGTACACTATTTTATGTTATCAAGTAAAAGGAGTATGTTTTTTTTAAACTACTGGAAATAACTTCCTCACTGACTGCTTTTCATTATTTGTGTGTTCACAGGAGGCGACCTGTCCAGACGCTAAGCCTGTTGTCATTGTGTTTGTGCGACCTAAATGTTTGTTTACTCATTGTGTGCGCATGAACCAGAGAGACAAATGACAACCTCATATGAATGACACTCTTAAAGTATCGTGTATGGCTGACAGACAGATGGACACATGGACAGCAGGATGATGATGATACTGATGATGATGGACACATTACTCTGTAGCTTTTAGTCACCATAAGACTGAGTACTACTGCTGATCATAGATTTCTTGTTTTGAACCCCCCCACTGTATGCTGCTGGTAATATTATGGGACCTATGCAGACCAAATGAGACCTATTATTCATTTAAGTGAAATGTTGCATGTTTAATTAAATAAACTACATGTGTACCAAACGTTAGCCTTGAACAGTTTGGTTCATCTTGTTTATTTTTAAGTAGATTTTGGATTCCCAGACCTGAGCTGTGGTTTTCATAATGTGTGGCTTGGGTGCGGACATTGAAAAGCATAATATGAATGAATATTTGTCAGCCTCGTTGTTTCTCTGTTCCCTTATCAAGAGTGGAACTAGTGTCACCAAATGTATGGATTCCTGCTAACCAATGGTAACAGTACCAACCAATACAATTAGTCACACAGCAAGCCATGTTTTCTGAGATTTGTAATAAAATGCTCAGAAACAACAAATACAGATGAGTCCAGAGCACCTGTCAGCCTCTGATAGTGACCTGTGCTAGCAGGAATCTGGACCTGGCACACGAGTTGTCACTCAAAGCGGCCCCACCTCAAATTATTTATAACTTGGGGTAGTTTCTGTTGTTATGATTTAAGAAGAGTAACACAGCTGTTTAACAATGAATGGCTTCACCAAACCACTAACCATGAGTGGAAACAAATGTTTTTGTGTTATCATTCATATATTGTGAAAAATGGCCAATAAATCAAAAATTCTGCCAGGATATGTTAATTTTTGGGCACAACTGTATATATTAAAAGCCAAGTGCCCTGTGTGTGTGTGTGTGTGTGTGTGTGTGTGTGTGTGTGTGTGTGTGTGTGTGTGTGTGTGTGTGTGTGTGTGTGTGTGTGTGTGTGTGTGTGTGTGTTCCTTTGAACGTGGACATGTGGAGAGCTGACATTTGGCATTTCATATGCTTATGTATTTTAGGTCAAGGATGAACGCTGCCAAAATGGAACACAGATAAGACTCATATTTTTGGAGAAACTACGGATATTAGCTACCAACACTGAACAGTGGATGTTGATAACTACATTCTGGACTCACATGCCATTCCAAGTTATTATAGAAACTTTGCACAATTTATTGCCACCTTTGAAAAAAATGTCAGCTACCTACTTTGTATACCGTACCTGATCTAGAGCCCGTGGATCCCTGTGTGCAATGCACTAGTTGAACATTAAAATCGGAATGAAAATCATCATGAATTAAACATTTTTACACTGTTTTAAACTTGTAAGAGCTCCATGTGACTGTATTTAATGATGATCGTTAAAGTGATTCAGCACAAAATCTGCACTATAGCGTACATACAAATTCCTCACCCAACAGATATATCAATGACAGTTAGTAATATACAAATAATGAATATTTATGAGTTCAATGGTACAAATATTTCATGAGGTGAAAGCTGGCACAAACCATTCAACGAGGATTTCGCCTTGTTGAATGGTTTGTGCTATTGAAAGAATGTAAAAACATTCATTATTTGTTTCATACACTGAAAAAAAATGCTACTTTGGATCAACTTAAAAAAAATTGATGTAATTTTTTACAGCAAATTTTTTAGTTTCTCACAATGTATATTTATGATTTTGTAAAGTGATTCCAGCAGATTTAAACTGGAAACCACAATTTTCCATTAGACCGATGTAAATAAGTACTTTGAATGAAGTGCACTGTGTTTCACTTTTTTCACTGTATAACGGCTAAAATAGATCCTTGTCATTTCATATTTTATTAATTTATAAACAACAGAAAAGGGACTTACATTTTGGTGTTCCACTGCTGCTAAAGTCCAAATTGTGACGTGTTGTTTGGTGATGCTGCACGCTACAAGTGCAGAATGTGGCTTGGTATTGTCTTGCTGAAATAAGCAGGGACGTCTCTGAACAAGACGTTGCTTGGATGGCAGCATGTGTTGCTCCAAAACCTGGATGTACCTTTCAGCATTGATGGTGCCATCACAGATGTGTAAGTTGCTCATGCCATGGGCACCCCCACATACCATCACAGATACTGGCTTTTGAACTCTGCGGTGGTAACAGTCTGGATGGTCTTTTTCCTCTTTTGTCCGGAGGACACAATGTCCATGATTTCCAAAACCAATTTCAAATGTGGACTCATCAGACCACAGCAGACTTTTCCATTTTGCATCTGTGCATTTCACATGAGCTCGGGCCCAGAGAAGTCGGCGGCATTTCTGGGTATTGTTGATGTATGGCTTTCACTTAAATCAAATGATACCTCTTTCCAAACACTGTCATGTAAACAATAAACTACAATCAACCAAAGCGTTTTTTTTTCCTCCCAAAATGAGACACCCTGCGCTCTTTATGAAATTCATTGATGCTGATTTGCAGCGTAGCCAGCTGAGCTCAGCTAAGAGGCTATGGAGTGACATTTATGCCATTAATGTCTGAAAGGAAATGCTTTTGAGAAAAACTACAGATTTTGTTTATTTCTATTTATGTCCAAAGATCAAGGATCCACCATGTAGAGTTTATTTATGTCCAGAAATCAGGGATCCAGTGACCAATTTCATATTTATTTACTTTAAGACTCAATAAAATGTTATTGACATAGAAAACATGTAAAGCCTACTTGTAGTACACAGG
The DNA here is from genome assembly GCF_902500255.1 of Thalassophryne amazonica. NCBI lineage: Eukaryota > Metazoa > Chordata > Actinopteri > Batrachoidiformes > Batrachoididae > Thalassophryne > Thalassophryne amazonica. Next base: position 86,836,266 of record NC_047103.1, on the reverse strand, counting down.
AAATTCATAATAGGTATTGACAGGGGAATCGATAAAGAATCAGATCGATAAGTGGAGTCAATCATGTCATCGATATCTATAAAATCTTATCAATACCCATCCCTATTTGTGAGTATTCCTAGCATTGTGATTTGCTTACCTGAGTATTTTAAAGTAGGAAATATTGAAAAACGTAAATATTACAGTACTAAAATCTTAAATTGGTCATTTCTTCACAAAGAAAGGCCAGAAAAGCTGTGTGACACTCGCAGCTGTGATTCTTAATTATTTCCAGTTATGCCAAAAATGTATGTGGGACTGATCTCTAATTCGAAAGACAAATATGCCTGCTACAGTTTCAGTTTTTTGACTTACATTTCATCGTTATGATAAAAAAAAAAAAAATATCTGAAGCACTGTTGTGGTCCTGTCCAGTTAGGGTCCTGTCTTGGTCGGTTTTGTCTTCTGCTCCTATTTTTCACACTTTATCCCATTTTTTGTCTTTGTCATTTCCTTCTCACAGTCGCTTGCAGCTCTGAAATCCCATCTTGTCCATTTCACCCTTTTATCTTTATCATTATTCTTTGCATGTGCAGTTATCTTCTTCACATCTTCTCTGGTTTATCATTATTCTCTGCATTCTGGTTTTTCATGATCTTCATGTTATTAGGGTTTAGTCTGTGTTCATTCTGTCTTCTGTCTGCCTCAGATCTGTTTCCCTCTCTGCCTCCCTCTGGTGTTCTCCTGGGGTCATAACATGTTCTCAGCAATTACCTGCACCTTCTGTTTGCCTATTTATCGAGCCAGTGCAGGTCCATTGTTGATTGATTGTTCAACAATGGACCTGGTTGGTGTCATGTCCTGTGGTTTTCTGATAACCACTGAGTTTTTGTAAGTATTTTGGTTAGTAATTGCTTTTTTGTTTCGGACTGTGTCACTCCTTTTGAAGAACTTCCATTTTAGATTCCAGTGTTTGTGTTTTTCACTTTGTGTTTTTGAAATCTCCTTTTTGAGATGAAGACTCACCCTGCTCAGTGTGCCGCTCTCATTGGACCGACATCTCTACTATTTTGGAACTGTGGGATAGCTCGCCCACAGATTGAGCTCGCTGGACTACTTTCGCCACTCTGCCCAGCGTGCCGCTCTCGTTGGAGCGACAATACACAGAATGTGTCTCTTCGCAGATAGATCTCTTTCAGTGAAGCTTCTTGTTCTGACTTTAACACAAAGTTAACACCCAAGTCTTTCATTGGCAACTGTAAATGGTAATCAAACCATTCCACTCATATCTTTCTGAACTCTTCCATGTCAGACTCCACCGTGTCAATGTTTACAATGTGCTTGCGCAATAACAGATGAAGTGTTGTGAAAGTGTAGTGACACGGACCCACAACAGGGGGCATTAATGAACAGACAATGGATGAGCCAAAAAGTAACAATTTAATGTTGTGAATCGCACAACGAAATACAGACAATAACAGAGGATGAGGATGGTCAATCATACACAAGGTGATGTGTGGGCAGGCTCGAAGATAGAAGACGTCTGGCCAGAGAAGAGCCGGATCCCACACAGTTTCCACCGCCAACGGATCTGAAGAACACCGGAGCCGCCAAGTCCTGCGCCCCAGGTGGCCACTGTCTTCAGCAGTCAGACCCGGTACTGCTGGCAGAAACAGAAACAGTTAATGGTGGGTGTGTGAATACACACCCAGCAATCTTTCAGTGCTTAATTCCTCCAGGAGGGAAAACCTCCACCTCCAGACACAGAATCACCCGTGCAGCTCCTGTCAGTCACTTCCCTGGAAGGAGTGAGAGGCGAAGACGTCGCGCTCACACTATCCGCCAGTCCAGCTTCAGACTGTCACCACAGGAAAAATGGCTGCACACAGAACAATATTCAGTCTCAGAGTAATCACAGCAGAGAAGGTTACCTGAGTGGTAGCTGATTTCTCGGCGGGGAGGTGGAGTTGCAGTCCGGCTTTTATGGAGGATGTGGTTGATGAGTGACAGCTGGTGTTGATGATGTGTGACAGCTGTCACTCCCAGTAGTTCCGACGCCCTCTCGTGCTTGAAGCCCGCACTCCAAGCAGGGCGCCATCTGGTGGTGGTGGGCCAGCAGTACCTCCTCTTCAGCGGCCCACACAACATGAAGTTGCTCATAAAATTTAAGTTTCTTAAATATTTATTACGGCCACTCTTAAAACTTCAGTTATCTTTATAATTTTATTACTGGTAAATTTTAGAATTAATTTAGATGAGATATACTCATTATCCCACAGGAATACATCACAATTATCTGGGAACTACTTTTTGCGCAGGAATTCATCAAACACGTCAGTCGTGGGTGCATACTAACACAGAATACCCAGAAACTGGACAGCTGTTCGGCCATAATGAGAGCGTCCACTTTTAGCTTGCCATAAGCTAAGCTAGTGGCGCTCATGAGAGTGTGAAGAAGACTCTGTCCTGTGCATATTCCTTTAAGAAAGACTGAGTTGAAAAAGTCCTTTTGGAATTAGACTTTGAGTTGCGTAAGAGATTTGGTGTTTTTGGAACTCTGTTATGAGAAAGAGACTGTGTTTTGGTGCACACCTTAGTGTGTAAAAGACTCAGTGTTTCTAGCCCTCCTTTGAGAGGAGGGAAGTTTTAAGTTGGACTACACCCTGTGAGACTATTTGTGTTGAACTCACTTTTATATGAAGTGTCCTCACCCTGTTGAAGGAAACTACTCCTTTGTTCTACCCACTTTTTTGTAGAAGACAACTCCTTGGTTCTACCCACCCTGTTAAAGAAGACTACGCCTCAGTAGAAGTCTCTTTGCCTAAGAAGACTAGTCCTGAGCTGAGCTCTCGTATTATTCAATAAACTATTGTTATCCCTAATGTTCAACAGTGTTTCTTCAATAATCTCTTTTATTTCTAAGTTTCAACTATAATTTTCCCTCTTGCACTATTTATTTATTTTACATCAAGTTCAGGCTTCTCTATATTAACATTTCTAAAATGCCATTGTAAATAAATCAAAAGCAAGACCAATCAGATCTCTAATGTCCGCAGATCCAGATCCCCTCCAAAATTCAGTGGAGCCTTCTATGGCCTAATAAGTATCTGTGCTAAAAATTTCGTCAAAATCCGTGCTGTAGTTTTGACATAATCCTGCAAACAGACAGAAATAAATGAACACTGATGATTTTTTTTTATTATGTCCTTGGTGGATGTAAAAACTGATATTAAATCCACAATATGAAGAATTTAGAAGTGTTTAATAGTAAAAATAGAGTATAGAATTCATAACCATTATTCATTAGTGTATCAATACAGTACTTCCATAAATGAATATGTCTTTTCATAAACAGAATGAGCCGATCATATCTACATGGGAGTGGGTCCTCTTATGAAGGCCACCATGTTGCACTGCCATCTTGGTACAGTAGCTCAAAAGGGACATATTTACTGTATTACACATTTAATTAAATCTTTCATTCAAAACACCAAATTTTAAGTCAGTGTTTCATAGTAATGGTTGACCAAAATTATGTGATCAATTAAAAATAAATAAGACCAATCACAGTCCACGTCTCAAACACGGTGAAAGTATGTGCACTCCTTGCTCCTATGTTACATGAAGGTCTAATCTCCATTTCAAACAGCTCCACTTGCAAATCTACAAAACCTTTTGCTCATCCAGATAAAGAATCAGACCAGTACAACCTGGTCACTGCTTATGTGTCTTGCCTGTGAAAATGGTGAAATTGGAAATGTAATGTTTGCAAGAAAGAGACCATTTTAAAGACAGAATTAAAATAGTTGTATGTGAGTTATTTTTATTAAAAGATTATATAGTTGATGGTTGTGCCATTGAAGAGCCTGGAGCTTTTTAACTTCCTTCAGATATTTATTCAGCAAGGTAAAAACACATTAAAAGTCCTTTAGCAAATGATTCCCCCTCCTCCTGTCCTCCTCTTCTCCTTCACCTTTCCTGACTAATAAGGGAGTTGAGAGTAAAGGCTGACCAGCACACATCCCTCCCGCTCTCAGTGCTGGAGTAAATACTCCTGAGTGTAATAAGAGCAGGAAGTGCAGCGTTTTTAATTCATACTAAAATGTCAGGTTTTGATCAATAGCTCCTCAGGGCCTCGTCCAACAGGCAGCCAGGCTGCAATTCATCATGTTGAGCCAATCATCATAACTCTGATCCCTGGGAAAATGAATGTATTCATGGAGCTCTGCAACTCCATTTTTTGACAAATGCAACCAGCACTTTGCTTCAGGCCCGTAATGTGACAAAAGTGAAAGCAAGAAAATCGAATTCTGCCAAGGCTGAATGCAAGTGTGAGATGGCCTTAAGGAGCTTTTTGTAATAACTGAGGGAATCTGGCTGTGCATCTCTTTGTCTACTGCTGCCTTCAATAAAGTAACAAAAATGACAATTCCACTGAGCAGATGTTGCTGAAATGTGTAGTGCTGAGATGCTGAGCCATCAAATGCTCAAATTATGCACTGATCAATAGAAAAAAGTATGGGCTGGTAAAAAAAACAAAACAAAACTATTTCAACAAAGTCTGTCTCTGTACTCTCAGGTAGCTGAACTCCAGCAGAGTAGCTGCAGTGAAAGTGTCAAATAATTGGATTGCTTAAGCGTTTACCACTTGCCATGCCTCCTCACACCTCTTAGATTAGGTTTTGGCATTGAGTATACCAAGCAAGATGTTTTTTGCCTGCATTTTTATAATTACGGAAGGAAAACTTGAAACAGTGTTTGGAATGTTTCAAAACCTTTGCAACACCTATGTTTTGCAACAATGTTCTGCTGTTACAGACTAAACGGTCCGCCCTACCTCCACTGTGCATGTCATTTGGGACCACAGCAGCCCGTCTGAGACGGAGTCTCTTCATTGAAAACGATCAAAGAGAATAATGTGATTATTAACCATCAGATGACAAAGTAAAGCCTCTTAAATCATTCTAAAGTCAGTTTTAAGCAGAACTGAGGTGATAATCAGTGAGTTGTTACTGACACTGCGAAATGACAGAGGCACAGAGAATGTGGTGCTCTGATCACTTCCTCTGTCTTTTTTATGAAATAATGCTGAATTTATATGGAAATGATTGTTGCACAAAAGCTTCAGATATCTGTCTCTGAGATAGATGATGACTAGAGCGTTTTAAGCAGAAACGAGGTCATAATCAGTGAAATGCTGGTGACACTCAGAACTGACGCATGCGCAGTGAAGGCAGGGCGCCTGATTTTTAGGGGGGACCATTCGGTCTGCGACACTGGCGTTGACGTCAGAAAGAACACATCATGTCACTCACAGTCACTGTGAGTGCATATATATTGCTTATGCAGTTGGAGAGGATAACGGTGTTTAGACACCCATGGCACATCTAAAGTTACAGGCTGTAGCTCTGATAGGAGAAAATGCATAGTGCAACTTTTGACTGTTGCATGACTACTTGTACAGTTTAATGGTGGCGTAGAACAGACAAACTTTCTTTAAAAGATGTGAAGCTTCCATGATGCTACGACTACACTGCAAGAACATCATGACTTTCAATTCAGCTGTACTGGTGTGGTGTTCAAGGGCAAAAATGCACACAAAAAAGCATCTGTAAAAATACTTATAGACCTGACTGTAAATCAATCAATCAATCAATCAATTTTTTTATATAGCGCCAAATCACAACAAACAGTTGCCCCAAGGCGCTTTATATTGTAAGGCAAGGCCATACAATAATTATGTAAAACCCCAACGGTCAAAACGACCCCCTGTGAGCAAGCACTTGGCTACAGTGGGAAGGAAAAACTCCCTTTTAACAGGAAGAAACCTCCAGCAGAACCAGGCTCAGGGAGGGGCAGTCTTCTGCTGGGACTGGTTGGGGCTGAGGGAGAGAACCAGGAAAAAGACATGCTGTGGAGGGGAGCAGAGATCAATCACTAATGATTAAATGCAGAGTGGTGCATACAGAGCAAAAAGAGAAAGAAACAGTGCATCATGGGAACCCCCCAGCAGTCTACGTCTATAGCAGCATAACTAAGGGATGGTTCAGGGTCACCTGATCTAGCCCTAACTATAAGCTTTAGCAAAAAGGAAAGTTTTAAGCCTAATCTTAAAAGTAGAGAGGGTGTCTGTCTCCCTGATCTGAATTGGGAGCTGGTTCCACAGGAGAGGAGCCTGAAAGCTGAAGGCTCTGCCTCCCATTCTACTCTTACAAACCCTAGGAACTACAAGTAAGCCTGCAGTCTAAGAGCGAAGCGCTCTATTGGGGTGATATGGTACTACGAGGTCCCTAAGATAAGATGGGACCTGATTATTCAAAACCTTATAAGTAAGAAGAAGAATTTTAAATTCTATTCTAGAATTAACAGGAAGCCAATGAAGAGAGGCCAATATGGGTGAGATATGCTCTCTCCTTCTAGTCCCCGTCAGTACTCTAGCTGCAGCATTTTGAATTAACTGAAGGCTTTTTAGGGAACTTTTAGGACAACCTGATAATAATGAATTACAATAGTCCAGCCTAGAGGAAATAAATGCATGAATTAGTTTTTCAGCATCACTCTGAGACAAGACCTTTCTGATTTTAGAGATATTGCGTAAATGCAAAAAAGCAGTCCTACATATTTGTTTAATATGCACTTTGAATGACATATCCTGATCAAAAATGACTCCAAGATTTCTCACAGTATTACTAGAGGTCAGGGTAATGCCATCCAGAGTAAGGATCTGGTTAGACACCATGTTTCTAAGATTTGTGGGGCCAAGTACAATAACTTCAGTTTTATCTGAGTTTAAAAGCAGGAAATTAGAGGTCATCCATGTCTTTATGTCTGTAAGACAATCCTGCAGTTTAGCTAATTGGTGTGTGTCCTCTGGCTTCATGGATAGATAAAGCTGGGTATCATCTGCGTAACAATGAAAATTTAAGCAATACCGTCTAATAATACTGCCTAAGGGAAGCATGTATAAAGTGAATAAAATTGGTCCTAGCACAGAACCTTGTGGAACTCCATAATTAACTTTAGTCTGTGAAGAAGATTCCCCATTTACATGAACAAATTGTAATCTATTAGACAAATATGATTCAAACCACCGCAGCGCAGTGCCTTTAATACCTATGGCATGCTCTAATCTCTGTAATAAAATTTTATGGTCAACAGTATCAAAAGCAGCACTGAGGTCTAACAGAACAAGCACAGAGATGAGTCCACTGTCCGAGGCCATAAGAAGATCATTTGTAACCTTCACTAATGCTGTTTCTGTACTATGATGAATTCTAAAACCTGACTGAAACTCTTCAAATAGACCATTCCTCTGCAGATGATCAGTTAGCTGTTTTACAACTACCCTTTCAAGAATTTTTGAGAGAAAAGGAAGGTTGGAGATTGGCCTATAATTAGCTAAGATAGCTGGGTCAAGTGATGGCTTTTTAAGTAATGGTTTAATTACTGCCACCTTAAAAGCCTGTGGTACATAGCCAACTAACAAAGATAGATTGATCATATTTAAGATCGAAGCATTAAATAATGGTAGGGCTTCCTTGAGCAGCCTGGTAGGAATGGGGTCTAATAAACATGTTGATGGTTTGGATGAAGTAACTAATGAAAATAACTCAGACAGAACAATCGGAGAGAAAGAGTCTAACCAAATACCGGCATCACTGAAAGCAGCCAAAGATAACAATACGTCTTTGGGATGGTTATGAGTAATTTTTTCTCTAATAGTTAAAATTTTGTTAGCAAAGAAAGTCATGAAGTCATTACTAGTTAAAGTTAATGGAATACTCAGCTCAATAGAGCTCTGACTCTTTGTCAGCCTGGCTACAGTGCTGAAAAGAAACCTGGGGTTGTTCTTATTTTCTTCAATTAGTGATGAGTAGAAAGATGTCCTAGCTTTACGGAGGGCTTTTTTATAGAGCAACAGACTCTTTTTCCAGGCTAAGTGAAGATCTTCTAAATTAGTGAGATGCCATTTCCTCTCCAACTTACGGGTTATCTGCTTTAAGCTACGAGTTTGTGAGTTATACCACGGAGTCAGGCACTTCTGATTTAAAGCTCTCTTTTTTAGAGGAGCTACAGCATCCAAAGTTGTCTTCAATGAGGATGTAAAACTATTGACGATATACTCTATCTCACTTACAGAGTTTAGGTAGCTACTCTGCACTGTGTTGGTATATGGCATTAGAGAACATAAAGAAGGAATCATATCCTTAAACCTAGTTACAGCGCTTTCTGAAAGACTTCTAGTGTAATGAAACTTATTCCCCACTGCTGGGTAGTCCATCAGAGTAAATGTAAATGTTATTAAGAAATGATCAGACAGAAGGGAGTTTTCAGGGAATACTGTTAAGTCTTCTATTTCCATACCATAAGTCAGAACAAGATCTAAGATATGATTAAAGTGGTGGGTGGACTCATTTACTTTTTGAGCAAAGCCAATAGAGTCTAATAATAGATTAAATGCAGTGTTGAGGCTGTCATTCTCAGCATCTGTGTGGATGTTAAAATCGCCCACTATAATTATCTTATCTGAGCTAAGCACTAAGTCAGACAAAAGGTCTGAAAATTCACAGAGAAACTCACAGTAACGACCAGGTGGACGATAGATAATAACAAATAAAACTGGTTTTTGGGACTTCCAATTTGGATGGACAAGACTAAGAGTCAAGCTTTCAAATGAATTAAAGCTCTGTCTGGGTTTTTGATTAATTAATAAGCTGGAATGGAAGATTGCTGCTAATCCTCCGCCCCGGCCCGTGCTACGAGCATTCTGACAGTTAGTGTGACTCGGGGGTGTTGACTCATTTAAACTAACATATTCATCCTGCTGTAACCAGGTTTCTGTAAGGCAGAATAAATCAATATGTTGATCAATTATTATATCATTTACCAACAGGGACTTAGAAGAGAGAGACCTAATGTTTAATAGACCACATTTAACTGTTTTAGTCTGTGGTGCAGTTGAAGGTGCTATATTATTTTTTCTTTTTGAATTTTTATGCTTAAATAGATTTTTGCTGGTTATTGGTAGTCTGGGAGCAGGCACCGTCTCTACGGGGATGGGGTAATGAGGGGATGGCAGGGGGAGAGAAGCTGCAGAGAGGTGTATAAGACTACAACTCTGCTTCCTGGTCCCAACCCTGGATACTCACGGTTTGGAGGATTTAAGAAAATTGTCCAGATTTCTAGAATTGAGAGCTGCTCCATCCAAAGTGGGATGGATGCCGTCTCTCCTAACAAGACCAGGTTTTCCCCAGAAGCTTTGCCAATTATCTATGAAGCCCACCTCATTTTTTGGACACCACTCAGACAGCCAGCAATTCAAGGAGAACATGCGGCTAAACATGTCACTCCCGGTCTGATTGGGGAGGGGCCCAGAGAAAACTACAGAGTCCGACATTGTTTTTGCAAAGTTACACACCGATTTAATGTTAATTTTAGTGACCTCCGATTGGCGTAACCGGGTGTCATTACTGCCGACGTGAATTACAATCTTACCAAATTTACGCTTAGCCTTAGCCAGCAGTTTCAAATTTCCTTCAATGTCGCCTGCTCTGGCCCCCGGAAGACAATTGACTATGGTTGCTGGTGTCGCTAACTTCACATTTCGCAAAACAGAGTCGCCAATAACCAGAGTTTGATCCTCGGCGGGTGTGTCGTCGAGTGGAGAAAAACGGTTAGAGATGTGAACGGGCTGGCGGTGTACACGGGGCTTCTGTTTAGGGCTACGCTTCCTCCTCACAGTCACCCAGTCAGCCTGCTTTCCCGGCTGCTCGGGATCTGCCAGGGGGTAACTAACGGCGGCTAAGCTACCTTGGTCCGCACCGACTACAGGGGCCTGGCTAGCTGTAGAATTTTCCACGGTGCGGAGCCGAGTCTCCAATTCGCCCAGCCTGGCCTCCAAAGCTACGAATAAGCTACACTTATTACAAGTACCATTACTGCTAAAGGAGGCCGAGGAATAACTAAACATTTCACACCCAGAGCAGAAAAGTGCGGGAGAGACAGGAGAAGCCGCCATGCTAAATCGGCTAAGAGCTAGTAGCTACGCTAAGCTAGCGGATTCCTAAAAACACGCAAAGTGAATAATGTGTAAATAATTTAGAGGTGATTCAGCAGAAGGAGTGCTTTAGTTAAGGCACGTAAAGATTACACTGGGAAACAAATCGTAATCTAGATAACTAGATCAATCTAACTGCGCAGATTAAACAGCTAACAGATACAGAAAAACACCGCTGTGCTCCGGAACAGGAAGTGATACAATACCGCAGTGAGAGCCAACCACCAGTAGAGGCAGTAAATGTATATTAGATTGACAGCAGGATATCTCAAAAGGACACAAACAGATTTCAATGAAATTTTGCAAGGAGGAAAGGAAGAGCTGCTAAAAAAATGGTGTGGATTCAACTCAAGGGGTGCATCTAGCATTTGATCTTCGAATGCTGATGTTTATTCCTTAGATCTTCTAATCGGAATTGTGGATTAGTTCAGTGATCATAATTAAAGATCAGGATTAAAGATCAGCAATCAGGATCAAATATGAGTGATCAAATTAAATGTCAGATCAGGAGCAAGCCTCTGATCAGGATTAAGATCAAATTCAAAGGTCAATGATCAGGATCAAACCTCTTTAGTCAAGATGAAAGTGAATGGGACCATACTACAATAATCAGACTCTAATTCTATGATCACAAACAAAGATAAGGATCAGACTCAGGTCAGCAGTCAGGATCAATATCATGATCAAAATCAAAGGTGGCTGTTCAGTATATCCATAATTGTCTGTCTATGGTATACTTTGGTCCAGATACAGATAAGGATCTGGATCTGGAGGATGATGCATACATTTTCAGTAAGAAGTGGTCCACGGGTGCACTCAAGTTTGAAACATTCGTGACATTGCCACATCATAGACAAGCTTCATCCATCTGATCGCCACCTGGATTACCGAGAAACTTTAATGGGATGTTTTAAAATATGCGATTCGAGCCTCTGTCCATTATATGCATGTTAATTCAGTTAAACCTGGACTCCACACATGGAGAGAAAGCGCCTCCTGGCGGAGTGTGCTGAATATCCGACAGTCATTGAAGGCAGCACCAGCAGACTGACATAAGGGGGGAACCCCGGCTGCATGACGTAGCAGCGCGAGCTGATGGTGACTCCCCATCCGTCGCGAAACACAATCAGCGGCGCGTGTCCGACGTTTATTAACGTGAACTTCTCCGGTTTTTAGGAGGAGCAGGAGCGGATTCAAAAGGAGACACCAGCGCAGGTAAATAAATGTTTGTTTGTGAGCCACGTGGTTTAGAATTATTTCTGTTCCGAGCAGAGCTGCACAAAGGGATGAAGCAGTGTCAGACGGAGGTGCTCCACACAGGAGGAGCTGTACTAAAGAGGAGGCACAGGTCCAAAAGATGAGCTGCGTTTCGTTTGTTCCTCCAAATCATTGTCTTCACGTTTTTTTTTTCTTTTTTCTTTTTTTTTTCTGATAAGTCCCCGGGCCCCATTGATTTGTTGATGGGGCCACATCACTTTTCGCGAGGACACATTTCGATTGGACACTTTTTTCCCATCCATCATAAAAAGTGCGCACAGTGCCGATGCGCAAAGGGTTAAAGTGGCGCAGCTCGACGCCGGTGCGCTGAAGTCATCCCGCAGAGCGCACAGTGAGGAGGAGCACAGGCACCTAGGATAGATACCTCCTCCAACTAGCTACGGAGCTCCACTTTCTTTTCAACTGTTTTCTCTTTTCTTTCAAACACACAGATCCCGAGGGGAAGCACAGGAGGTGACAGCGCGCACACTATGGCTCCATCGAGGCTCGTGCAGTCCGCCTGTGCCGGGCGGCGCGTCACGCAGGAGGACAGATCTGCTAAGCTCCTCACAGCCTGATCCCGCTGTCAGCTCCCCACCGACCTCAACCCGAACCTGGAGGGAGATCGGACCTCCTGCGCGCCTCTGTTCTAGAACTCTCCTCACTTCGTGTGCTCAAAGTTGGGAAAACTTTGATCCGCGGACTCCTGTGCGTAATTAGACTCCATGAGGAGCATCTTCGAAGTCCTGAAAAGTCTTTAAAAGTCTTCAGGTCCCCGCAATAAAGATGCCGGTCCGGAGGGGCCATGTGGCTCCGCAGAACACCTTCCTGGACACCATCATCCGAAAATTCGACAGCCAGAGTGAGAAAATTTTCTTTCTCTATTTAATATACATACTGTCACGTGACTCCTGAATCTTTGCAACCTCCATAGCAATTATTTTTATGTTACATTCCGCTGCTTTAATGTCGCACACCCGGTGAAAGAAAATCCAAATTGTTCACAGTACATTTTTGCAGAGTAAAATAGTCTCTGCAGTGAGTCCACATGGTCCCTCTCCAAACTGTGATAAATAAACCCTATCCTCTTCTTAAATCAAGTTGTTTATCTAAAAAAAAGCTGATTTAACTTTAGACAGAGTTGATTTAACACTGGAGAGTCAGTGGGACCATGCTACTCACTACAGGAGTTCCTTTAATCAACAAAATACTTTGTGTTCTTCCCTGTACTGCAAATATGAAACTGCAATTTAACACCCTTTGAGTTCAAAATAACACTCATGCCTTCCCAAAACAAACCCTGGGAACTGTTAAATTAACACTTTTAATAATGCCCTTTTCTTATAGTGTTAACTGGCTCACTCTTATAAAAAAAAACATGCTGTTGCCAGCTGGACTGAAAGGCGCAGGAGCTGAAAATATGTAGGAGTGTGCAGGAGGCCTGTGCCACTCCTTATTACCCCATTTTGACAGTTTTGTGTTATAAATCAATATACGTACTAAGGTTAGTAAAGTCATACAGCAGCCACATGGCACACCAGCGTTTTTTTTTTTTCCTGCATACTCCTGTGCTATTTTCCTGCTATTGCTCCTCTGCCACACACTGAAAAAATGGACCTAACTTAAAAAATGACTAATTTGTTTTAACCAAATGTATTAGTTTCTCTCAAATTATACTTACAATTTCAGGCTTCAACCACATTATTAAAATACTTGAGAAATACACGTGTAACAAATTACAGAATTAAAAAAAAAAGTTAAGTTTCACTTTTTTCAGTGCAAGTCTTCATATTATGGGAGGAAACCAGAGTTCAAAGTAACACTCTATAAGTGTTATATTTAATTCTGTGTATCAGTGAATGAGATGGAACAAAGAGGTTCTGGAGTTGTGGTGGTCTCGAAATGTGGTTGTTGTCTCATAATCAGTAGGTTGTGGTGTCTAACCCTGCAGCAGGTGAACAGGTTTTCACTGGGTCTCCGTGGAAACACTGGTTTCCTATGACAACATGTGGCAAAGGCACAATGTTTTTACACTGTAAGCAGGAGCCTGGTAGGACTCTGTGTTAACACTTTCAGAAGTGTTAATGTTACAGTCACACAGGGTTTATTTTGGGGATCCAATAGTTCACTGTTCTTTAAAAGTGAGGGAAGTGAAGAAATTGAGTTTGAGAAATATTACACAGCACATAATTTTTTTTTAATCATAATCCTGATATGCCATTGCCTAAATTGTTTGGTATATTTAACAAAACAAAAGACTATGCTGCAGGTTTTTGTTTTTTTTTTTTTCTTGTAATCTGTTGTTTTTTGGTGTATTATGTTGGGTTGGAAAAGCAATATTACGTGTTATTTTGAAATGTACTATTCCCACTATAATTCAACATTCCCCCCCTTTTGTTCTTTGCTTGCATATAAATGAGACAGCAAGTAATAGAAGCTCCAAAAACAGTGAGTCTGAGCTGTCAATGTTCATGCACCCTCGGGCCCTCGCGTGTGCCTCTTTGTGTGTTTCACGCACGGTTCATCCTGCAGCAGCGCTTTATCTCTGATGCAAATCATTCTTGGTTTTTCCACCTCTGAGCGTGTGGCCAGATTTTTAAAGAGGTACAACCACACATTATACATTCAGGGCTGATGAAGATGAGGAGGATGATGATGTGAGGCAACTGTTGGCTGTTTATTGGGAACACTTCATCATCACAAGATGCAGTAAAACGTGGATTGAACCCCTTTTTCTGAACTATGTTGGCTGCTCCCTCCAGCGTCTGATTGTGTGATGATGCTGTCACACCTGTAATGTTCAGTACATTCAAGTATTTGACCTCTTAATGTGTAATGTCTCTGACCCCCCCCCCCCCCCCCCCCCCCCCCCCCCACACACACACACATGCACGCACTGTTTACAGTAAACTCATGGGTTGTGCAGGACACACGGTTGCCTTGCAGAAGCAAGTGGTGTGTCGCTGTGATTAATTCCCAGTGTGTCCAGCCTGTGTGAAGCTTCACACGGGCTGGTTGAGACTGAGGATTATGGGGCAGAAACATTGTGTTTTTGAGGTGCTGAGGTGTGACTTCACAGCAGTGCCGCGGAGGTGAATAATTGGCATTAATCCCAGTTTTCCTTCTGGATTTATGTGCAAAGGTGAACACGTGCTGCTCACTGAAACGCTTCAGACTCGCTTGCCTGCGTCCGTGTGGTATCCTCAACAACAAACACGGGGATTTGCATTTGTTCAGCATGCAGCAGGAAGGTGCTCTGTGCACTGCATGATTATTCATGAGAGAAGAGCGTTGGTGTCGATGGGGCACGTCTGACAGGACATCTGATAACCTCATGTCAACATCTTAGTTTCCCAGCATATGTTCAAAAGCATCACAGCACAATCAGTAGAAGGGTGGGGACATGACGCCCGAAAAAAAAAAGCGTTCTTGCACAGTCAGTTTGAAATCTGAAAATCTCTTTAGGCCCACCCAAATCTTCAATCACAAGAGACTAAGATGAAGACACAAACACAACACACATCCCATAGGTTTGTTTTATTATGTCTGATTACAGTTTTATAATAATCAAATATCTTAGGAAAGTTTAAACTCACTCATCTTCAACCTCTTACTCCAAATAAAGGTCACGGGGTGGTGGAGCCTATCCCAGCAGTCATAGGGTGTGAGGCAGGGTGCACCCTGGACAGGACTCCAGTCTGTCACAGGGTCACATGTAGACAAACACATCACACCGCATGCACACCTACGGACAATTTAAAGTTTCCAATTCACCTAACCTGCATGTCTTTTTGGCTGATTTTTTTTTCTTGTCTGTTTTTGGAAGTAAACTAAATATCTCTGGTTTGCAGACAACAACAAAAACATTTGAAGGTACCAGCTTTGGCTCTGGAATACAAATGTTCTTTGGAACATTTTTATGTTGTGGAACTAGAAAAGGTGCTTCTCAGTCACTAAGAGACTATAAGTCCACTTGTTAGCATAGTGAGCAACGCAACTGTTTTTGCTAGTTTCCACCATACGAGTTGTCATTTTCTCAGCTGGCACCCGTGTTCTATAAATGGAAGGTCTTCTTGCACTCATGTGTGCACTCCTGGCTGTGTTGATCTTAAAATCTTACAAGGTTTGGTCAGACGCAGTGTTGGTGCAAAGCTATCGCTATGCAACAGAAAGTGACTGCAGCAGAAACCAACAAAACATGTTCTAAAATCGAGTGCAGAGTATTTTTTTTTTGCTGACTATATGATGCAATACTCAAGAACAGGGGCAAGTTCTCAAAGCAGGTACATTCCACTTGTACACACGGGGATACACATTGGCACAACAAATCACAATGAAATGGAATGTAAAACTTAAAACAATGTAATATTAAATACTGGATGGAGCAATACAAATCTATAACAACTCTGGTGTGTATCGTATCTGCCTCCGAAAAGGAGGTAATGCTTTCAGTGCCAGCAGAATTACAAAAAAAAAACCTACTGAATCGGTTTTCGTTCGATTCAGTAGCAGGGTGGGGCATGACTCTCAAGACTGATCTTCCTTTTACATTACACGATAGGATGATTTAGCAGATTTTTCTCAATTATTTCAATTTTCAATTTCTCAGTCCCCCCCCTGGGTATTCACATTATGAGACATTTCAACAATACAAGTACTTTGGCTCACATCCCAATAAAGAATTGGATTTCATGAATAATAATAAAAAAATAATCATAAGAGAGTGGATTCATGTTGACTGAATGTATCAAACCTGCGAGTCTGTTTTTTTTCTTTTTTCTGTTGTATGAGCACAGAAATTTATTTATTTTTTTTTCTGATAGAGTGAACAAAATGCCATTGTACCAAATGTGTTGGGAAGGTGTCGTAGCACGGACCCACAACAGGGGCGCAAATGAACGGACAATGAGTAAGCCAAAAGGTAACAATTGAATGTTGTGATAATACACAACGAAACGTGCAGTAATCTTCACAGTCAATAAACACCAGGTGACGTATGGGCAGGCTCGAAGATAGAAGACCCCCGACGAGAGAGAAGCCGCGTCCCACATGGCTTCCACCACCAACGGTCTGAAGAACACCGGAGCCGCCAAGTCCCGAGTCCCCAGGTGGCCTCTGTCTTCGGCTGTCGACCCTGGTACTGCTGGCAGAAAGCAGAGATATGATGTGTGAGTGTGAGTCCGCACACTCAGTAATTCACAGTCCAAACAGTTAGGAGGGAGCACCTCCACCTCCAATCACACACACTCGTGCAGCTCCTGGTCAACCACTTATCTGAGATGGGGTGTGAGGCGAAGCCGTCGCTGTCACACCAAACGCCAATCCTCCAGATAAGGCAACACTCCAGGAAAACGGCTGCAATAGAAGTTCAAGTTATTAAACACACAGTGTTAGTCAGCAGAGAAATTACCTTGGTACTGGTAGTCGATTTCTCGGCGAGGAGGTGGAGTTGCAGTCCGGCTTTTATGGTGGTGATGATGATGAACGAGTGACAGCTGGTGCAGGGGATGAATGACAGCTGTCACTTCTTCTAGGTCTGGCGCCCTCTCGTGCTTGGAGCCCGCACTCCAAGCAGGGCGCCCTCTGGTGGTGGTGGGCCAGCAGTACCTCCTCTTCAGCGGCCCACACAACAAAATGTTTACTCCATCAAAAATTTATGTTTGTATGCTCAAGAATATGTGGAAAAAATAGACTTGCAGGTTTCTCGCTCAATTTATTAACTTACACTCATGCAATATAAGTGAAGGAACCAGCTTTCAGATTCATGTTCTCATTATGCCAAGAGAGAGTCCTATATTCATCTTCTCCCTCATATTTCCCTTTAGAGAGCCTCTGGTTAAAATACGTATTTAAATCTTGGCAGACATATTTGCTCCCCAAGGACTTCTAGTTTTCTAGTAGTTCTCTTCCCAAAATGGTGCTGGGCACAGGATGGTGCAGGTGCAGTAACTGGAGGGTCTGTTTGTGAAGAAATTCAGGGTTGCATTAGGTATGCAGGACAGCAGCTGTGGTGGACAGTGATACCGGTGTCGCAGTCCGAATGGCCCCCCTTAAAATTGGTCTGCCCTGCCTTCACTTCATTTGGGACCACAGCAGCACATCTGAGTCTGACTCTCCACACCCAAAGTGATCAAAGGGAATAATGTGATTATTAACCATCAGATGACAAAGTAAAACCTCTTAAATCATTCTAAAGTCTGCTTTAAGCAGGAATAAGGCTGTTTTATGCAGAAAACGAGGCAATAATTGGTGAGTCATTACTGATGCTCTGAAATGATGCAGGCGCAGCAGCACGTCAGAGTCACTGGTGACGCTCAGAAATTATGTTGCTGAGCTCTGAAATGATGCATATGAAGTGAAGGCAGGGCAGGCCTATTTTTGGGGGGACCATTCATCCGGCAACACCAGTAAGGCGTTACTTAGTAACACGTTACTCTAATCTGACTGCTTTTTCAGTAACGAGTAATCTAACACGTTAATCTTTCCAAATCAGTAATCAGATTAAAGTTACTTCTCCAAGTCACTGTGCGTTACTATTTTGTATTGTGGGTCAATTGCAGCATTAAAACTCCTATGGGTACATGGTTGGGATTTGATTGAACCGCCCGCTTTCAGCGAGCTGCGCTTTTCATCTGCAGTTCTGTGCAGCAGCTCCACGTTGAGAAAAAAAAACAAAAAAACAAAGTTGTCATCTCTCAAAGCGCAGTGACGACAGCACACCTGCACTGAGATTTACAAGACATTTTTGGGACATTCCATGTCAATTCAACGAGGGCCTCACGCACTTTGGCTGAGATTTTCTTCAAATTTTAATCAAATATTCCCAGACTATTCAGAACAACAAATCTGAAGTTTGAGGCCTGTAGGCCAAGTAGTTTCTGAGATATGGCCAATTAAGTGTGCATGGGTTCTGCCGTTTTTTAGGTAAAAATTATGGCCGTCATTTCTGGAGCCATGTTCAAGGTAGAATATCTCAGCAAATAATGGACTTAGAGGCCTGAAATTTTCTGTGGCAGTTGTCATGGACACCCAGACTTGGACTATAGTCAAAAAACATACATTGACACTAAACTGTGAAGTTTATGTATGCTCAAACTATGGAAAATATTACATTGACTATTGCGAGCATCCATGTTTGAGACACTGAAGCATACCATTACACTCAAAGAAGCCTTTCCATTTCTTGGCTCCTTAATGCCAGCTATACTGGCTATGAAATATGTACATTTGGCATGTCTGTGGTAAACAGTTACTGTGGGAGAAACCTCTGAAATCTGAAAAAAACATTTTGTGGTCAAATTTATTAGAAGAAAAACTCATGTGGGCAGTAAATAAAACTCTTCAAACTGATTCCATTTTGAAGGTATTAATATCTACTTTGTGTTATAAATATGGCCTTCTTTATGAAACTCCTTCCCGATTAATTTAAGCATCCAATTATGGCACACAGCACAAAGGAATTCTTGTGTATGACATACTTGACAGTTATACAGTGTTCGACTGCTTTCAATAATGCTGATATTTGGTTAGACTCTTTCTCTCCGATTGTTCTGTCTGTGTCACTTTCATTAGTCACTTCCTCCAAACCATCAACATGTCTATTAGACCCCATTCCTACCAGGCTGCTCAAGGAAGCCCTACCGTTAATTAATGCTTCGATCTTAAGTATGATCAATCTATCTTTATTAGTTGGCTATGTACCACAGGCTTTTAAGGTGGCAGTAATTAAACTATTACTTAAAAGCCATCACTTGACCCAGCTATCTTAGCTAATTATAGGCCAATCTCCAACCTTCCTTTTCTCTCAAAAATTCTTGAAAGGGTAGTTGTAAAACAGCTAACTGATCATCTGCAGAGGAATGGTCTATTTGAAGAGTTTCAGTCAGGTTTCAGAATTAATCATAGTACAGAAACAGCATTAGTGAAGGTTACAAATGATCTTCTTATGGCCTCAGACAGTGGACTCATCTCTGTGCTCGTCCTGTTAGACCTCAGTGCAGCTTTTGATACTGTTGACCATAAAATTTTATTACAGAGATTAGAGCATGCCATAGGTATTAAAGGCACTGTGCTGCAGTGGTTTGAATCATATTTATCTAATAGATTACAGTTTGTTCATGTAAATGGGGAGTCTTCTTCACGGACTAAGGTTAATTATGGAGTTCCACAAGGTTCTGTGCTAGGACCGATTTTATTCACTTTATACATGCTTCCCTTAGGCAGTATTATTAGAAAGCATTGCTTAAATTTTCATTGTTACACAGATGATACCCAGCTTTATCTATCCATGAAGCCAGAGGACACACACCAGTTAGTTAAACTGCAGGAATGTCTTTCAGACATAAAGACATGGATGACCTCTAATTTCCTGCTTTTAAATTCAGATAAAACTGAAGTCATTGTACTTGGCCCCACAAATCTAAGAAACATGGTGTCTAACCAGATCCTTACTCTGGATGGCATTACCCTGACCTCCAGTAATACTGTGAGAAATCTTGGAGTCATTTTTGATCAGGATATGTCCTTCAATGCGCATATTAAGCAAATATGTAGGACTGCTTTTTTGCATTTGCGCAATATCTCTAAAATTAGAAAGGTCTTGTCTCAGAGTGATGCTGAAAAGCTAATTCATGCACTTATTTCTTCTAGGCTGGACTATTGTAATTCATTATTATCAGGTTGTCCTAAAAGTTCCCTGAAAAGCCTTCAGTTAATTCAAAATGCTGCAGCTAGAGTACTGACAGGGACTAGAAGGAGAGAGCATATTTCACCCATATTGGCCTCTCTTCATTGGCTCCCTGTTAATTCCAGAATAGAATTTAAAATTCTTCTTCTTACTTATAAGGTTTTGAATAATCAGGTCCCATCTTATCTTAGGGACCTCATAGTACCATATCACCCCAATAGAGCGCTTCGCTCTCAGACTGCATGCTTACTTGTAGTTCCTAGGGTTTGTAAGCGTAGAATGGGAGGCAGAGCCTTCAGCTTTCAGGCTCCTCTCCTGTGGAACCAGCTCCCAATTCGGATTAGGGAGACAGACACCCTCTCTACTTTTAAGATTAAGCTTAAAACTTTCCTTTTTGAAAAAGCTTATAGTTAGGGTTGGATCAGGTGACCCTGAACCATCCCTTAGTTATGCTGCTATAGACTTAGACTGCTGAGGGGTTTCCCATGATGCACCCAGTGTTTCTTTTTATTCACCTCTTTTTGCTCTGTATGCACCACTCTGCTTTTAATCATTAGTGATTGATCTCTGCTCTCTTCCACAGCATGTCTTTTTCCTAATTCTCTCCCTCAGCCCCAGCCAGTCCCAGCAGAAGACTGCCCCTCCCTGAGCCTGGTTCTGCTGGAGGTTTCTTCCTGTTAAAAGGGAGTTTTCCTTCCCACTGTCGCCAAGTGCTTGCTCATAGGGGGTCGTTTTGACCATTGGGGGTTTTCTGTAATTATTGTACGGCTTTTGCCTTACAATATAGGTTCAAGGTTCAAAAGGTTCAAAAGGTTTATTGTCATATGTACAGTAAGAAACGTATTTCCCTGTGCAATGAAATTCTCTTCTTTGCTGCTCTCACCGGGTGTCTATAATAATAGTCAAAATAGGCATAAAAAAAAGCATTAAAAGCATTAAGCATTAGAAAGTAAAGTAACAATAAAGGTGCAGTTACAGTATGAAATGAAATGAAATAATGTGCAAATAGCAAGATTCAAGTATTAACAGTTAACAGTAAAGTAACAGTAAGGTGCAGTAACATTGTGAAGTGACCCCAGGGGGTCTGCTCAGTCCTTAGCAGCATTCAGCAGTCTGATGACAGTGGGGTAGAAAGAGTTTTTGAAGCGGGTGGTTTTGCATTTCACACTCCTGAACCTCCGTCCTGAAGGCAGCAGTGTGAACAGTCCGTATTGGGGATGTGTAGGGTCTTTTATGATGGCAGCAGCTCTATTGTGGACTCTCCGATGGTAGATGCTCTGCAGAGATGGTAGTGGTGTCCTCGTGATCTTTGATGCGGTCTTCACTACTTTCTGCAGGCGTTTGCGGTCATTCACCGTTGAGCTGCCATACCACGCAGTAATCGAGGTGGTGAGAATGGACTCAATGATGCAGCTGTAGAAGTTGCTGAGAATCTTGGGTGACATGCCAAATTTCCTCAGCCTCCTCAGGAAGTACAGCCGCTGCTGAGCCTTCTTTACCACCTGTGTGGTGTTAAGTGTCCAAGTGAGGTCACTACTGATGTGGACCCCCAGATATTTAAAGCTGCTCACTCTCTCCACCTCGCGGCCTTGGATAGACAGTGGCTGATGAGGTTCCCTCTCCCTCCTCATGTCCACTATCATTTCCTTGGTTTATCTGTGTTCAGGGTGAGGTTGTTGACTCCACACCATGTCACCAGGCCTTCCACCTCCCTCCTGTAAGCTGCTTCGTCTCCGCCGGTGATGCGTCCAATCACAGCAGTGTCGTCAGCAAACTTTATGATGGTGTTGTCGGGGTGAGAGGCGGCACAGTCGTAGGGGAAGAGGGTGTAGAGAATAGGGCTGAGGACGCAGCCCTGCGGGGTACCGATGTTGGTGGTGATGCTGGCTGAGGTCCTATTCCCAATCTTGACAGACTGTGGTCTGCCAGTCAGAAAGTCCAGAAGCCAGTCACAGAGGGTGGGGTGGAGTCCAAGGGCAGACAGTTTGTAGGTGAGTTTGTGAGGGATGACCGTGTTGAAAGCAGAGCTGTAGTCAATGAAAAGTACTCTGATGTAAGAGTCTTTATTTTCCAGGTGGGAGAGGGAGGCGTGCAGGGTGGCGGCAATGGCATCCGAAGTTGACCTGTTGTGCCTGTAAGCGTACTGCAGGGGGTCTGTGATGTCCGGTATGCAGCCCTGAATGTATGACAGTACCACTCTCTCGAAACACTTCATAATGATTGGAGTGAGTGCCACTGGCCTATAGTATATAAAGCGCCTTGGGGCGACTGTTTGTTGTGATTTGGCGCTATATAAATAAAATTGATTTGATTTATGGTTGTCACACCCAACACCCACATCATTTAAATACGGAGTGTAATTAAACTCATTTTTATGGCCATGGGGGTGTTGGCTTAAAAATGAGGTGCAGTCTGGAACAGTACTGGTGTATTGATCTTCAGGCAGTAGAATGTGCTTGTACCTTTGACCAAGCAAAACCATGGTCAACAGTTCAGTGCAGACTTTTCTGCAGTTCATGAGAACATAATATTCAGTAGTACCTTACATGGCAGGCTTGTGATGGACTTACATTGTACACTGTGTAACAACCAATGCTTTGACATGAAAACGTTACAAACACCAATCATAAATGCTAATTCAAACAGAAGAACACTCACTACACCTGCATCAGAGACATGGCTCAAGTATTTTTGGTTTTATACAGAGTGAACAGTTTTTAATTTTAATATACAATGGGTAAAATTAGTATTGAATATGTCACCATTTTTCTCAGTAAATATATTTCTAAAGGTCCTACTGATATGAAATTTTCACCAGATTTTGGTAACAACTTAAGTAATCCACAAATGCAAAGAAACCAAAACAAATATGTACAAAAATTAAGTTATGTGTGATAAAATTGAAAGACACTGGGGAAACATATTCAACACACTTACTGAAGTTTATTTAATACTTTGTACAAAAGCCTTTGTTGTAATGACAGCTTCAAGATGCCTCCTGTATGGAGAAACAGTTGCATGCATTTGCTCAGGTGTGATTTTGGCCCATTCTTTCACACAAACAATCTCCAAATCTTGAAGGTTTCCGTGGACCTCTTCTATGAACTCTGATCTTTAGTTCTTTCCATAGATTTTCTGTTGGTTTCAAGTCGGGTAATTGTGTGGGGCATTCTTGCAGCTTTATTTTCATTCTCTGAAATCAATCGAGAGTTTCCTTGGTTGTGTGTTTGGGATCATTGTTTTGCTGAAATGTCCACTCTCAATTCATCTTCATCATCCTGGTAGATGGCACCATATTTTTTACCAAGAAAGTCTCTGTACATTTTTCCATTCATCTGTCCAATGGTATGAATGACATGAAGTTTGCCAGCTCCACACCATAATGTTCCCACCTCCAAACTTCACTGTTGGTATGGTGTTTTTGGGGTAAGGTGTACAGTGCCATTTGACCTCCAAACATGGTGTATATGCTGGCATCCAAAGAGTATAATTTTTGTCTCATCTGACCAGACTATATTCTCCCAGTATTTCACAGGCTTGTCAAAATGTTGTACAGCAAATTTTAAATGAGCTTTAACATGCTTTTTCTTCAGCAATGGAGTCTTGTGTGGTGCATACAGGCCATGATGTTTGAGTGCATTACTTATTGTTTTCTTTTAAAACAATTGTTCAGTTGCTCTCCACAAGTGGCCCTTGGCACTTGGACAACTCTTCTGATCATTCTTTTCACTCCACTGTCAGAAATCTTGTGAGGAGCACCTGATCATGGCCGGTTTATGGTGAAATGATGTCCATTCCACTGCTGGAGTATGGCTCTAACACTGCACACTGGAGCATTCAGAATTTTAGAAATCCTGCTGTACCCAATGCCATCAGTATGTTTTGCAACAATAAGGTTGCAAAGCTCTTGAGCGAGCTCTTTGTTTTACCCATAATGAGATGTTTCTTGTGTGACACCTTGGTAATGAGAAACCTTTTTAATTGGCCATCAGTTGGGACTGAACCAGCTGATATTAATTTGCACTGACAAGGGGCAGGGTTGCTTCCTAATTACTGATAGATTTCAGCTGGTGTCTTCACTTTCCATACCTTTTTGTACCTCCCCTTTTTCATGTGTTCAACACTTTTTTACTAGGTCATTACACATGATTACATATAACTTAATTTCTGTACTTGTTTATTTTGTTTTCTTTGTATGTGTGTATTTCTTAGGTTGTTACTGGTATCTGCTGAAAATTTCATCTTGGTAGGACCTTTAGAAATATATTTACTGAGAAAAAAGGTGATGGGATAAATACAAGGTCTGTTAGAAAAGTATCGGACCTTTTTATTTTTTGCAAAAACCTGATGGATTGGAATCACGTGTGCTTGCATGAGCCAACCATGAACCTTCGTGTGCATGCGTGAATTTTTTCACGCCTTTCGATTGCATCATTTGCTGCCAAGCAGCCTTTGTGTGAGGACGTGTGTAGTGCTCTCGTTTGATTTTCATTGCAAGGAAAATGGCGGAACGACTGGAGCAGCACTGCATCAAATTTTGCCAGAAACTGGGCGACAGCCAGGTGGAAACCATTTGGAAGATTTAGATGGCTTTCGGTGACGATGCTATGGGCATCACACAGATTAAGGAGCGGTACAACCGGTTTAAAGACGTCTGCACAACGGTGGAGAGAATTGATGAAATTTCAGTCAGTAGACAGTCTTGCAGATAGCCTGAATTTAGTGCTAAAAACCACACTTGATAAGATTGCGCCTCCTCTATTAAAGCCACGCCTTCCCAAAGCACAGACACCCTGGTTCAATAGCTATTTGCGTGACCTTAGGAAGAAGGCTAGAGGGTTGGAACGGAAATGGCATAGTTCCAAACTAGAGGTGTTTAACCTTGCGTGGCGTGAAGCTATTTTAGATTATAAGCATGCTTTATTGGCTACGAAGCAGGCGTATTATTCTGAATTGATCAACAAAAACAAGCATAACTCAAAGTTCTTGTTTGATACGGTGGCATTTCTTATTCATGGACAGCCACCTGTTGGTCGTTCTCCTTTTTCAGCACAGGACTTTCTGGACTATTTCGAAAAGAAAATAGAAGATATTAGGTTGAGCACATCTCAGCATACTTTGGTTGAATCATTGTATCCAGCTACTGAGCTGGAAATTGTTAACCTTTCTTTAAACTCTGGATCTGTTCCAAATTGTTTTAAATCTGCGGTGGTTAAACTACTACTCAAGAAATCTAATCTTGATCCTGGTGAATTGAAAAATTATAGGCCGATATCAAATCTATCATTCTGCTCTAAAATTCTGGAAAAGGTGGTTTCACGGCAGCTTGTGGACTATCTTACTGAGAATGACCTTTTTGAGCCACTGCAGTCTGCTTTTAGAAGACATCACTCCACAGAAACAGCACTTATTAAAGTAGTTAATGATCTTCTGCGAGCAATGGACTTGGATACTACTACAGCATTGGTGTTGTTGGATCTCAGTGCTGCGTTTGACACAGTTGATCATCATATTCTACTTGATAGGCTAGAAAACTGTTTTGGGATTACTGGAACTGCTCTTGTGTGGCTGACGTCTTATCTGTCTGGTCATTCCCATTGTGTTTTGTGCAATGACACTACCTCTGACTTTAAGGGCATGAAGTTCGGGGTTCTGCAGGGATCCGTTATGGGTCCCTTGCTTTTTTCCCTGTATATGGCACCCCTTGGGAACATTTTGTGGCATTTCGGGGTTGCTTTTCATTGTTATGCTGATGATACTCAGTTGTATATGCCGATAGCTGCTGGAAATCCTGTCCACATAAAATCTTTACAGGACTGTCTTGCAGCAGTGAGAAGTTGGATGTCTAGCAATTTTCTACTTTTGAACTCTGATAAGACTGAAATGATGGTTCTTGGCCCAGCAAGACATCGGCACCAATTTGATCAGCTGGCGCTTAGCCTAGGTTCATGTGTTATACATCATACTGACAAAGTGAGGAACCTTGGGGTAATCTTTGATCCTACGTTGTCCTTTGACCTCCACATTAGGGACATTACGAGGACTGCTTTCTTTCATCTGAGAAATATAGCAAAGATTCGCCCCATCCTGTCTATGGCTGATGCTGAGACTCTGATTCACGCATTTGTCTCTTCTAGATTGGATTATTGTAATGCTTTATTCTCTGGCCTGCCGCAGTCTAGCATTCGAGGACTTCAGTTGGTGCAGAATGCTGCTGCCAGAATTTTGACACAAAGTAGAAGGTTTGACCACATTACTCCCATTCTGGCATCCTTTCATTGGCTACCGGTTTCTGCCAGATTGGATTTTAAAGTTTTATTGTTGGTTTATAAAATTGTTCATGGACTGGCGCCTTCCTACTTGGGTCAGGGGTGGTGGCCAAGTGGTTAATGCGCTTGGTTTCAGTTCAGAAGGCTCCGGGTTCAAATCCCACCCCTGCCACATTTCTCCATGTAATGTGGAGTTGCGTCAGGAAGGGCATCCGGCGTAAAACCTGTGCCAGTTCAACATGCAGATCCACCTTGGATTTGCTGTGGCGACCCCGAGTGCAAACAAGGGATCAGCCGAAGGGACTTACTTTTTACTGGCGCCTTCCTACTTGGCGGACTTGGTTAAGCCCTACGTACCTGCGAGGCCTTTGCGTTCGCAGGGCGCAGGGCTTCTGTGTGTTCCGAGGATGAACAAAAAGTCTGTGGGGTATAGAGCCTTCTCCTACCGTGGCTCTTTGGAATGAGCTACCTGCTGTTATTCGGCAGTCTGACACGATGGAGATTTTTAAATCAAGACTGAAGACCCACTTTTTTAGACTGTCTTATCATTAA
The DNA here is from genome assembly GCF_902500255.1 of Thalassophryne amazonica. Classification (NCBI taxonomy): domain Eukaryota; kingdom Metazoa; phylum Chordata; class Actinopteri; order Batrachoidiformes; family Batrachoididae; genus Thalassophryne; species Thalassophryne amazonica. Next base: position 86,809,466 of record NC_047103.1, on the reverse strand, counting down.
TTTTTTAATCTGTTTGTGTTTGCTTTGTAATTTCTTTTATTCTACTGTGTTTTATCTTTTAACTGTGCTTTTCTTGCTTTTAATTTTGAATTTAGATTAATTTGTGTTGTTGTGAATTATGTGAAGCGTCTTGGGGCGACTTTGTCGTGATTTGGCGCTATATAAATTAATAAATTGAAATTAAATTGAAATTGAAAAGGGGAACAACAACAGCAACAACAACAAAAAAATGCAAAGTCAAAACTTGGACAGCACTCACATGTGACAAAAGTATAAACAGAAAATTCAATATAAGACAAAAGAACAGCAAACATGATATAAAACTAGTGATAATACAATGGCAGGACTGAAACTAGACATGACTAAAGTATGATGAACAGGAAATAACTGATAAACCAAAAATAAAACTATTGACAAAAGTATTACCAAAGAAAAGAGATAAACAGAACCAAACTATGAAGAGACTAGACAAATGACTAAAATATCATGACCAGATAAAAACAATAGGGGATGAAACATGACCGGGCCAGACTGGGGCCGAGACATGACAAGGGCCCTGATCTCAACATGCCCATAACTAATGAGGTGACTAACTCCAGCTCCTTTGACCTAGTGACTCAGTTTGCACTTTGTTTGTACACCCTCTAAATAGCAAACTACAGTTGCACATGCCCAAAAATCACTTTTACCATGCATTTCATATCACTTCATATCACATACATGCGTGCGCACACACACACACACACACACACACACACACACACACACACACACACACACACACACACACAAATACATTTTCAAGATAGGGCCCTATTTGCCTGCTTTGTACAATGTACCTCTCACTTCTTCACCACTGTCCCGTCCCAAAAGGGTGATGGTCCTGTCAACTCGCATGCTGCCTTATTTCCATCATGTGTAGTTGGTATCTGCAATTAATACAGCTGTGGTCAGACATTTATGTGGACCCATCATGGAAATGCATCAATTTATTGTGATACTGGGCTCCCATATTCTTTGAAATATTCTTTCTCTGAGGTAGGATGATTGTATAAGAGCTTTCAAAGAAACAACAACAGCAACAACAAATATCTTTGGTTTGGTAACTTCAGTAAAAGGGTGTTGTCTCAGTTGTGTACCCAAATGACACCCTGATTTGTGAATAAATCAGGGGTTTGCACACATTTGAAGAAATGTGAGAGAAAAATAAAAGAATAAAACATTTGCAAATAAGGACTAAAATAGTACCCTTTCTCTGTTGTTTATCTCTGTTTCTCTGTACAGAACACCCCTGAATTAATGATAAATAGATTTTAGATTGTTAAAGCAGTTAGAAATGAGACCAGTCGATGCCACGTGTTCTCATAAACACACAGAAGTTTGTGTCCTTCGTGTGGGTTCCTGTCCGGATTCCAGCTTTAGTCATTTTATCTGCCGTTATCTCCCGACCTTCTGCGCTTACTGCACCATGATCCTCTGTGTTTCCTGCTTATTGTGCTTCAAAAAGATGAGAACATGAGATAGATTGTACACTGCTACAGCTGACAACAAATTTGACCTCCAGTCTAATGTCACCACAACAGTTTGGGTTCTGTGTTGTTGTCGTCTGCTCCAACTCCTCTGAGGCGACTTTGCCCAATTACAAACCTCAAAGCCGCTGTCCTCCAGGGAGGATGTCACCATTCTACAGATAAAGTACTAACACTTTATCACCATGGTAACTGGCCCCATGACTCCCCACCCACACGCCACCCACCTTCGTGCACACACCAGGATAGAATACACGTTACTGCTAACCCGTGTCAGGTAATTTCTCAGCCACATTCTGCATCTTTTTGATTTTCCGTCCAAAACACAGAACGAGACTGGCGTTACCAAAGGTACTAATCATGATAATAAAGAACACAGTAAACACTAGGTAACATGTGGAGTCTGAAATGTCAGCGAGTGGAAGAAATTAAGTCTTGTTGCTGTGATAATGATGATTCCAACAAAACAATGACCCTGGATTTACCAAGGTGGTAATTAGGGATGTACCGATACACATTTTTTCACTTCTGATCCCGATAGATGAATTTGGATATCTGCAGATACCGATACTTTTCTGATCCGATAGCAGAGCTCTGTTTGCTTTAATATTATTATTATCATTGTTGTTGATTGATTTATTGATTGATTTTTTTTTTTGTTAAATGAGGATTTTGTTAAAAAGGAGACGTGAAAGTTGAGCTACAATTTGCCAGAAGGTGTATCTAAGATGAAAGCCTAGATTTGATGTTTTGGTGAAAGAATTAAGTACCTTTATTTTTTTCTAGACTTTTATAGCCTGAATGAGAAAAGACAGCACTCTGTCTCTATCTCTCTGTCGGTCTCTCTCTTTCTCAGTTTTCAATTTCAGTGGAGCTTTATTCACGTTTTCATTGTCAAAGCAAGTGTTAAGAAGAAAAATTAAAAATTAAGTCCTCTCTCTTGCTGTCGTTCTGTCTCTCTCTCATGGTGGAAAATTTTCTGCTAACAGCTCGGCTTCAGAAACCTAGAGTGCCTTGATTAGAGAGTGGCGTCAACTCAGAACATGGCGCCATTTTGGTTCCAACTGCGGTGAACTACTGAATGAACCTTTTAATGTTTTCAACATTTTTAAAAAATCATTTACTCACATACAGCAACACATCCAGGTACAGGTGCTATCAAAATAAATATAAAAATAGTTAACATATCAAATTTATATAAATTTACAATTTATGATGATTTATTTAATTAATTTAAAGCCTGATTATGCTTCTGCAGCTCTGTAACTCCGTGTCATACAATGACTTGCATGACAGTTTTAAAGTTCTCCGTCTCTGGATTATGTTTTATTCTGGATGCGTTACTTACGCGTTACTCTAATCTAACCACTTTTTTGGTAACAAGTAATCTAACACGTTAATCTTTCCAAATCAGTAATCAGATTAAAGTTACTTCTCCACTATTACTAGTAACAGTGTTACTATTACTATCACTAGTAATAGTAACACTGTGCGTTACTATTGTTTTTGCTTTGTGGGTCGATAGCAGCATTAAACTTGATCCGTGACTGAACTGCCCACTTTAAGAGAGCTGTGAGCTATTCATCCGTGGTTTTTTACAGCAGCTCGACTCGTCCTCACCTCTTAAAGCACGGTGACAACAGCACACCTGCACTGAGCTTTACAAAGACATTTTTATGCTTTTTTTTCCCTCCTTTATTTAGAATTCTGAGCTGAGCCACTCCGTATCTGTTCGTTAAAAACAGCTGATCCTCCGCAACGCGTCAACAACTAACACTATTTTCCACTCAAATGCACCTAAACTCTCTTTCCGAGGAACGCATGATGTGAAAACGCAATAAAACTTTCTTACCCGTAAATCTGGTCATGTTTTCTGCATAAATAAATGTTATTCATTCTTTGTGCTCAAACGCCAAAGCAGGGGCGAATCCAGATGGAATGGGGGCATGGGGCAAGGATGTGCCCCCCTCACAACACCCCTAGATTAAAGGTCCAGTTTTGAAGTTTTTTTTACCACAACTACTAATACTACTTATAATAATAATAATTTCGACAAGTAAAATGTTTAGAGAGAATTTAAATGTTAGAAAAATGTTAGAAAGAATTTAATAGTTACATTTATAAACAATGTAGGTTAGAAATTGCAAGTTTTACTGTTACAGTACTGTTAAATATGAGGTCAAGAAGAGGTCTTTATTTTACTAGTTATTATTAAACTAGTTTATTAGTTTTTATAAAACAAGTATTTATTTTCATTGAAGTCAAGAAAGGGTGACTATAAAGTGAGTTTTGGCAAAACAGGTATCATTGTCATGTTGAGGTGGCAGAGGGTTGTTGTCGGCAGCTGGGGAATGTAACTAAAAAAGTAACTAGTAATCTAACTTAGTTACTTTTCCACTTTAGTAATCAGTAAAGTAACTAAGTTACTTTTTCAAGGAGTAATCAGTAATCAGTAATTGGATTACTTTTCAAAGTAACTGTGGCAACACTGATCATCACCTCCAATTCAAAAGGTAAGCTGTACATTTTCCTCTTTTACTGACTGTGCTGTCAAGTTATGGACTTTTTGGACCCATTTATCAGCATGCGCGCTATATAATATGATGGGAGAAGAAGGATTAAAAGCAGAAAAGTGTCACATCACAGCCTTTTGTGTCTGATTTAACAGCTGCATGTCAGGCTTCAGGTCCCAGTCTGAACACTGTTTGAAAAAAATAAACAGTCTTACTTTTAATCACAGAAATGATTCCTCTCCCACTTTCCACATATCGGCGAGTGTCAGCACTAAACTTTAATTTATACCTCTGTTACTTTGTACGTCCAGACTGCTCGGGGTTTTTAATGGAAATACATTGCAATCAGATGGGACATTTATCTGATGTTACCCATATGTATGTAACGGATTAGTTACAGTCAGGAGGCACCGAACATTTATGGGAATCCTGCATCGGGACGTGCGCCTCATTAATGAATAAAAAATTTTCCTCTGAGTTTTTTTCTGCCAAATGTATTTGATCCATTATCAAAATTTTTATCTGTGTGCGCACTGTAAAAACTATTAAAATATGATGAGAGACAAAGAGAAAATCATGGTTTTGTCTGAGATTGTAATTGTCCCGATCAGAGAAAAGAATGAGAAATCAGCAAAGTGTGAAATCACAGCCTTTTACTGTGTCTGAGGATTTAATAGGTGCAAGCCATGCTGCAGGCTGTGGGTCCGAGTCTGAGCACAGTGTGAAAAAAATAAATGTCGGACTTTTAATAATGTAAATGACTTCGGTCCCACATGCAAGGGGTTTAATGGAAATACATTGCGATCAGACGGGACATTTTATTGGATGTGAGCGAAAAATCTGCTGTACAAAATCGGTTATATACGATGTTTATTACATGGAAAACAATACAAAAACTTTGGGACTTTTTTTCTGGTTTATATGATGACGGTTTAGGTGAGCTTTACTGTACATGAGACTGAACAATAAATTTACCTCTCAAAGCATTCATTATGAAGTTGGCTTACATCCCACATGACTGACTTTATTTTCCCAAATTTTTCTTCTGTTCGGATCTCAAGGGAATCTGTACATCTTGGAGCCCGTGTTGTGTCTATTTGTGTATCCAAATGCACAACAACCCATCATTTTCAGCGAATAAATAAATAAAACAGCTGGATTTACATGCAGACACATTAACAGCGAACGCTATTTTGAACCCAAGATGGCACCAGGAGTTACGTGACCGATTTTTTTTTTTTTTTTGACTCGTCATATCGCCACTCTGTCTAATCAAGGCACTCTACAGAAACCTACCCCTCCTCGCCTCGGCAGCCACCCTACTCAGCGTGCCGCTCTCGTTGGAGTGACATCTCTGCTATTTTGGCATTGTGGGATAGGTCGCCGGACTACTTTTGCCTGACCCAGTGCTGAATTTGCTGACAAGAGAAGATGCTGCTGGATGAGTGTGAGTACTGACTTACGATCATTTAGGCGTAAAAACACACAAGATACACAAGTTCTTGTACCAAATATACTCCTTATGTTTTTGTTACCCATTAAAACGCACTGTCATCACAAATACAGCATTGTTTGGAAACTACTTTTTGCACAGGAATTCATTAGCATGTCAGCTGCAGGCGTGTACTAACACAGAATATACAGAACTGTACAGTTGTTCGGCCAAAATGAGAGCATCCACTTTTAGCTTGCCATAAGCTAAGCGAATGGCGCTCATGAGAGTATGCTCTGCAGCAAAAGGAGACAGAGGTATCAGAAAATGTCGTGGGTTGGATCGGTATTTTCCGATGCGTGAATTATGTCTGTATTGGAAGCCGATCCCGATACCGCATCGGTCGCAAACTTAGTGGTAACCAAAGATATGCCATTAAAGGATAGAAGGATGACTTTGTGTAACTCTGGAGAATGTACAATCTTATATCGCTAATATGATAAAAAAAAAAAAAAATTGCGTTTTCCGGTGGGGAGCAGGGGAATTACAGTCTTGAACCATATGGATGAAAGTTCAGTTTCACAGCATGCTGGTCAAGAGTCAAATTGTACTGCTTGGCTGTAGCCAAAAAAGCACAGTGGATTTAAAAAAAGTCATTCAGATGGTCATATAAGAACCAAATAGCATGCTCACTCAGTCACACTCATCTTCAACGGCTTAGTCCACTGAAGGGTCGCGGGGGAGCTGGAGCCTATCCCAGCAGTCATAGAGCGTGAGGCGGGGTACACCCAGGACAGGACGCCAGTCCGTCACAGAGCCACAAACAGACAAACACATTCACACCCACTCACACACCTACGGACAATTTTAAAGATTACAATCCACCCAACTGCATGTCTTTGGATGCGGGAGGAAACCGGAGCACCTGCAGGAAACCCACGCAAACATGGAGAGAACATGCAAACTCCACACAGAGAGGCCACAGGCGGGAATTGAACCCATGACCTTCTTGCTGTGAGGCAACAGTGCTAACCACCAATCCACCGTGCTGCCCCAAATAGGATACTAATTCATAGAAATATGTTACCCACATGAAATTTCAATATGGTTGCCATACATGACGTGGTTTTTAATTTGTCACCATATCTTTTGATTGAATAAGGCACTTCTTTTGACATCGGGATCAATTAATGTTTTTTCAGCATTCTGAATCTGTTTGGCATCAAAAACCACAAACATGAAAAATTGCAATCAGCTCATCCAAATATATACATATTGACAACAAAAGCATCAATTTCCCTTCATATTATCATGTTATATGAAAATTTATATAATGTCATTTGACTGGTGATTTGTATGTCACATGACATGGATTAATTCATCCCATTTGTGTTGCACTGCATTTAGATTGCAGCTTGAGTCCATTTAGAGTGCAAATTTGGTTCCATACGTTTGGTACCATTGCACTCTGCACACACACAAGCACACACGCATGTCCTTGTGCACACGTGCTTGTGCATGCACATGTATGCGCACATGTGATCGCGCATACGCGTACGAGAACATGCGCCCACACAGGCGTGTGCACGTGCACGCACACACTAAACAAATCCACTATGCTGTCTGGAGGCTGTTGGCAGGAAGTTGGAATGAAAAGCTGGACTCATTTCTGATGTGACTTTTTTTCCGCTGCACTGAGGACGTACAGAGTCTTTTTTGATAGTGTGTGCGGGGGACAACAACTCTACTGAGACTTAATTTGATTGAGCTAACTGATGCTGCTAATTCTTGTAAGACACACATACACACACACACATACACACACACACACACAAATCCACTGTGCTATCTGCAGGCTGTTAGCAGAAAGAAAGAAGAAAAGCTGGACTCATTTCTGACGTGCTCCACACAGACACACACACTGTCTGTGCGTTTCCCACCAAATGGCTGGGGTTTTCTTTTCCACCAAAGCCAAAGAGAATAATCATGGTTTATTTGAGATTGTAACTGTCCCAATCAGCGAGAGGAATGAGTGAGAAAACCTCTGGTTCGCATGTGCATGTGTGCTGGCTGCACACATTAACATAAAAAGTCATGAAAAAACTGGTGAAAATTATTAATCAATATTCAGTTTTTACTGGGTGTATCAACAAAATTTAAAAGCTGGTGTGTAGGTTCAAGTCTGCACTTTCAAGAAACATTCAAACTGAAACTGAAAGTGTGAGGAATTTGATGAGAGAACCGCCTAATTTGGTCATGTGACTTGACATGGAGGTACATCAGTTGACTCCAGAGGCTTAAGTATATTTCACCTTGAACTAAATTTCATAACTTTTTTCAAAAATCAAATAGGTACACACCTTTAACAGTTATTTGACACCAGACACAGTCACCAATCAAGTTTCACTGTTTTCCAGCAATGTGTCCCTGCTCATGCTTGTGTTTGTGCCTGCGTGCACAAATGATGTTTGAAGATGTCGGGATTTTATAGTTCTTATATCGCTGTGATTATGTCCATTGAATGGCAGTATCAAGTGTATGACATAGAAACCTTATGCCTGTCACACGTGCAATCAAAAGCCTGCCATTATTTGGGGTATACTATAAGCCATACTTAGGCACAAGCTTCTTGTCAGAGGTAATTGTCTGTATCGTAGTGAAGTTGCAACAGATACAAGGTTATCAAGTTTTGGAAATGTTCAAAAATTGTTGATAAGCTGCACATTGTAAGGCTGTTGCCAGCTGCTGTTTACTGTCCTTGTCAATTGTCCCTAAAGGCCCATTCATTCATTTTCTATACCTTGTTATTTCAATCAAGGATCATGGGTAGACTGAAGCCTATCTCAGCAGTCATAGGTGGGGTACATCTGGACAGGATGCCAGTCTTTTTCCATATATAGCCATATATAGATAAACTCAGTCACCCTTGCACGCAGACCGACAGTTAATTGAGAGTCACCAATTCATGTCCTTGGCTTACTATTTGTCCACATTAACACCACACATGAGATGTGTGTGCTTCCTTTATGAAAGGGCAGTCTCTGTTCTGTTGTGTTTATTGCATAATTTACATACATTACAGATGCTAAGGGAGCAAATATGTCAGAATCCACATGAACACAAGCAGTGGTTAACCACTGGATGTGTTCATCCAGTTTGCTGGAAAGTGCATTTTATACAAAGCGATGCATCATGCCTTGCTTTTTTTTGTCAATGACATAGGAGCTGGTAAGCAATATGAGGGAACACATTGATTACTTCTGTGCTGGGTTTTCTTTTAAAGCTTGTTTTTGGCCTTAAGAAACTTGATCAGCATATTTTTTCTCTCTGACCTCCATGAAGCCATCTTTTCTCATTGATTGGATATCTATAGTTCTAATTCTCTCTGGAGCATCTTTGGATACCACTGTAATGACTTTGTGACAAATGAGTGGTTACTTAAGGAGACCGAGATGAGATTTACTATTTGCTTCATGAAGGAGCATCAGCTGTTACACTATTGTCATGAGGCATGTTTTCCTAAGGATGGTTCAGCACACACTTATAACCTTGCTGCACCAGACAGATGCATAGTTTTGGAAGATAGGATTGTACAGCAGGTCTGCATCGGGAGTTGCTAGTTAGGACCAAAATCAGTTCTGTGAGGTGGTGGATGTGGCAACACAAAGCACTGCAGATAGACAGATGGATAGATGAATAAACGGATGGACAGACGGACAGACATGTTTAACCAGAGTAGCAAGCAGAAGCTAACGGGACAGTTAATGTTGTATAAGGCACAACAAACTCAAAAATAAACTGTATCTTGTCACCACTGATAAAAATGTCAACAAGGAGTGCACATTTACCTCACTAATTATAAATACGCATTTTTAGTGGTACACCAAATGGCTGTAAATACCTGAATAATCTGCACTTGTCCAACAGCATGAATTTAACTAACTTGTGGACTGTAAACTGATTGACATTGTGTAACTACATGCCTTTATGAATATGCAATTTGGGGTTTGTCCACCTCAGTGCACAAAACTCTGGGAGCAAACATGCAAACAGGTGAGGTTTGCACACACAGTATGACTTAAAGTCTAAAGGAAATTTAGCTGGTGCTCATAGCATCTGTAGGGTGTACGCAGAATAATAATAATAAAAAAAAACTCACTCATCGTGAACACTGGGCATATTTAAAGTGTGTAACAGTTTACTTAGTGTTGAGAATACATTTTGCTGCAAACTCTGATAATTACTGTAATTGATATGTCACATGAATCAACACACATGCATTGCCCAGAGTCTGTGAAGGAGAATGCACACCTGTCTCACATGCATAGTTACTGTAGCTGTGTGCAGTGGTCGAACGCACAGGTGTCTGTGTGTGCTTTACATGCACAGTTGTATTTGTGCGTTTCACAAGCAAGAATGCACATAGCAACGGTATTCACAGATGTATATGTTGTTTTGCAAATGCAATGATTTATAATTAACCTTGCTGTTCTTAAAATTTGAATCTTTACTCATGTTTTAATGATGTTTTATGTTTGTTTTTAATATGCCTTTTTCATTATGTTTCTATGTTGTTGCACTTTGAAATTTGTTGTAAATGTGTGGTGTGTTACAAATAAAAAATATTATTTTATTCTTAAAAAAATCATTCTTTTTTCCACAAAATAAATTAAACTGCTTGAAAATTGCCATGAATGTACTTTATTCAGCTCGTTCCCTTCCCTCCTTGAAAAAAAATATCATGAATGAATATCCATAGGTGTGCAAAGATGCTCACCTCCCTAAGCCCCGCCTATTGACTAATCTCTGAGTTGCTGCTCGCATGCTCATTTGCATAATGGTTTGTGATTGGTTTGTTTAAATTGGTGATGAAGGAAAATGAGCTTGTCCACACTTGTGAGATACTCTGATTTCCATCATATGCACACAAAGCTGCCCCTTTGGGGAGGACTGTGAAAATAACTGTTCATAGCTAGTACTAGTACTAGCGCTAGTACCGGGTTGGACCCACGTCGGTGAATCCACCTGTTCTCATTTGTCCAGACCAGAACAATAAAGTCCACTTCATCATCAGATTGATCACGCTCTGGTTCAGACTCTGATGACGTGCTCCGCAGTTTGATCGTCTTCATACAGTTAAAAAAAAAAGACAGAGAGACTTGACGCGCTGTTCCAGATGCCTGATTATTTTGATGCACAAAATAAATAATAATCAATAAATAAAATAACTACACCACACACTAACTACACATGCTAAAACACTCCACCACACACATTAAAACACACTCCAAGCACGGCAAATATCACAACTTTCAAAACTGATCTACTTTTCACTCCACACGAAACCACACTGTTCTTCTCTCAGCAACCAAATTACATAGATTGGGGATCATTGTTTATTTGGTAATATATTTTACACCAGTGATAAAGAAAAATTTGTGTATTTTTTTTTACTTGGTTGCTGTCGCAGAGATAGACATGGAAGAAAAGTTAATTCGCAAAATGTGCACGCGCGTGCGTGCGCGCGCGCACACACACACACACACACACACACAAAACACACGTGGGGTCTGTGGGTTGTCATCAAACCCATGTGGAAGTTGGTGATTGTGATTGGTTAGTTAATGAGTTTTCCACCAATGGTAACACCCCTTTCTCCTGCTGCATTTGAGGGAGTCCTGTTTCATTCCACCACCCTCTCTCCTACAGCTGAATCAGGAAATCAGTCATTTTTGCTGCAGCTGTCTGCAAAGTGCACAGCGAATATGAGAATATTATCCCCCAAAAAATCCGCAAAAATTATTAATCATAAGTCAAGTTATCCATCCATCCATCCATTTCCGTCCGCATCAACCGAGGTCGGGTCGTGGGGACAGCATCTCAAGCAAAGCCGTCCAGACCTCCCGATCCACACACACCTCCCCCAGCTCCTCCGGGGGAACCCAGAGGCGTTCCCAAGCCAGCTGTGAGACGTAGTTCCTCCACCATGTCCTGGGTCTTCCCCGGGGCCTCCTCCCTATGGGATGTGCCCGGAACACCTCTCTAGCGAGGCGTCCAGGGGGCATCTGAAAAAAGATGCCCGAGCCACCTCAGCTGGCTCCTTTCGATGTGGAGGAGCAGCGGCTCAACTCTGAGCTCCTCCCAAGTGACCGAGCTCCTCACCCTATCTCTAAGGGATCGCCCAGCCACCCTGCAGAGGAAACTCATCTTGGCCACTTGTACTCGCGATGTTGTTCTTGCAGTCATGAGCCAAATCTCATGACCATAGGTGAGGGTTGGAATGTAGATCGATCGGTAAATCGAGAGCTTTGCTCCCCCGCTCAGCTCTCTCTTCACCACGATGGTCTGATACAGCGACCGCATCACTGCAGATGCTGCACCGATCTCTCTGTTGATCTCACGCTCCATCCGTCCCTCTCTCATGAACAAGACCCCAAGATACATAACTCCTCCACTTGAGGCAAGGACACTCACCAACCTGAAGAGGACAAAGCACTTTTTTCCGGTCGAGAACCATGGCCTCGAATGTGGAGGTGCTGATCGACATCCCAGACGCTTCACACTCGGCTGCAAACCACTGCAGTGCACGCTGAAGGTCCTGATTTGACGAAGCCAACAGAACCACATCGTAGCAGCAGAGATGACATTCTGTGGTTCCCAAACTGGACCCCCTCTACACCCTGACTGCGCCTAGAAATTCTGTCCATAAAGGTAATGAACAGAGCCGGTGACAAAGGGAAGCCCTGGCGGAGGCCAAAGTGCACTGGCAACAGGCTTGACTTGCTACCGGCAATGCGAACCAAGCTCCTGCTGCAGTCGTACAGGGACTGGATAGCCTTTAACAACTCCCGGAGGCCCCCCCCACAGGGCGCCTCGAGGGACACGGTCGAAGGCCTTCTCCAGATCCATAAAAAAAATGTGGACTGGTTGGGTGAACTCCCATGAACCCTCGAGCACCCGATGGAGGGTGTAGAGCTGGACCAGGATGAAAACCATACTGCTCCTTCTGAATCTGAGGTTCGATTCTCGGTTGAATTCTCCTCTCCAGTACTCTGGAATAGACCTTACCAGGGAGGCTGAGGAGTTTGATCCCACTGTAGTTGGAACACACCATCCGGTCCCCCTTCTTAAACACAGGGACCACTACCCCAGTCTGCCAGTCCAGAGGCACTGTCCCCACCCGCCACGCGATGTTGCAGAGACATGTCAACCAAGACAGTCCCACAACATCCAGAGACTTAAGGTACTCTGGATGGATTTCATCCACCCTGGGAGCCTTGCCACCGAGGAGCTTTCTGACCACCTCAGTGACTTCAGCCTGGATGATGGATGAGTCCGTGTCTGAGTCCCCAGTCTCTGCTTCCTCTTTGGAAGATGTGACGATGGGATTGAGGAGATCCTCATACTATTCCTTCCACTGCCCAACAACATCCCCAGTCAGGGTCAACAGCTCCCCACCCGCACTGTAGACAGTGTTGGTGGAGAGCTGCTTCCACCTTTGGAGGCGTTGGACGGTTTGCCAGAATTTCTTCGAGGCTGACTGATAGTCCTCCTCCATGGCCTCCCTGAACTCATCCCAGACCCGAGTTTTTGCCTCTGTGACTGCACAGGCTGCAGCACGCTTGGCCTGCCAGTACCTGTCAGCTACCTCCGGAGTCCCACCTGCCAACAAAGACAAGTAGGACTCCTTCTTCAGCTTGACGGCATCCCTTACTTATGGCGTCCGCCACCGGGCTCGGGGATTGCCACCGCGACAGACATCAGAGACCCTGTGACTACAGCTATGAGCAGCGGCATCAACAGTGGAGGTGGAGAACATGGTCCACTCAGACTCCATGTCTCCAACCTCCCCTGCGATCTGAGAGAAGCTCTCCTGGAGGTGGGAGTTGAAGACCTCGCTGACAGAGGGTTCCGCCAGTCGTTGGTACGTTTGGGCCTGCCAGGTCTGACCTGCTTCCTCCCCTCCCAGCAGATCCAACTCACCACCAGGTGTTGATCAGTCAACAGCTCAGTCCCTCTCTTCACCCGAGTGTCCGAGACACATGGCCAAAGGTCAGATGATACAACTACAAAGTCGATCATCGACCTCCGGCACAGGGTGTCCTGGTGCCACTTGCACTTATGGACACCCTTGTGCTCAAACATGGTGTTTGTGATGGACAAACTGTGGCTAGCACAGAAGTCCAACAACTGAACACCACTTGGGTTCAGATCGGGGAAGCCGTGCTTCCGTGCTTCCCGATCACCCCTCTCCAGGTCTCACTGTCGCCGCCCACATGGGCAATGAAGTCCCCCAGGAGAACAATGGCGTCCCCAGTCAGAGCACTATCTAGTGCACTATCTATCTAACTTGACTTCGGAGCACTATCTAGTGCTCCGTAGTCAAGTTATACTTGGCCTATTTACAAAATTTAAAAAAGTGATGTGGAGCTTAACTTCCACGTTTAACATGCATACAAAGAGACACTCAGAGTGGAGCAGATTATGTACTCTGTCCGCATAATTAGGTAATGTGACTTTTGATGCGAGGGCTCGTCATTCACCTCCAGAAGGTTAATCAGTAAGTAATCACTGTTATAACACATGCAAAGCAACATATCATAGCAGGGAAATCCATTAATTTAAGGTTCTTAACTTACAGCGAAAACAACCTTGCAATAATGCAAACAGACTTACCAGTGACACACAGCTTGAAAAAAAAAGTTGAACATTCTTTTATCTAGGCAAACTTGTCAATGACTTTTCTGTTGAAGACCACCAATCCATGAAAAAAATCCTTTTCAGCTGAAAGCATGGTGAGTACATCAAACCACTGCTGTCCCAAGGTGTTGCGTGTAATGGGGCTATTCCACAGATTGCTGTACTTTCCTGTTTCACCCCGAATAGGAAATCGGGGTGTGTTTTCAAGCACTGTAGTAAGTTCTTGATCCAGCTTTTATCAATCTTGAACAAACTTGGTATACACAGCAGTTACAGCCATCATCAGCACCAGATTTGAAATCAGTATGAAATTACGGAGCTGTTCAAAAATTTCATCCTAATTCGCCAAATTGGTGTCATTACGGAGTTATTTAAGGGTATTTGTAATCTTAACAGCTTCAATCATGTTCAAACATCTTTAAACAGGATAGTCCTAGTAAGTACAGCTTGAAACTTGTTTGTGTTCCATTAGGGTAAAAATTTGAAGCAGAAGCAGCGTTTGTTGCAGTTCTGGCTGAGGACGCAGCCGGGCATAGCTTCTTATTTTCATGTTTGGGGCGGGTTGTCAGGTCTGTACTTTATAAGCCAGCCAGTTGACAGGTCTGCACTTTATAAGCCAGCCTTATAGGAGGCATACTGGAGTTAACTGTTTCATTCCATTTTTTGTACTTTTTCTGGATCATGGGGGATTGTAATAAAATGATGGCCTGTGGAATAGGGGTGTAAGGCCAGTTTTCCACACACTGTTTGCCTTCCATCTGCAGTCCATTCCATCTGTGATTTGTGTACAGAGCTGACAGACACCACTCCGCTCAATGCTTCCTTTTCCACTTGCTCCACAGTAGTATGATTCAGCTGGAGCATTATGTACTGTGGTGCATCAAATAGGCATCAGGTGTATTTTGGAGAGATGTCCAAAATATGAAACAGAACTGAATGGCCAGTCAGATTGTCAGTATTCACATCATCGTGCCCCATCATCATGATTATTACCAGCACATTGCACATAGCCATTGCAGATGTAAAAATAATTATAGAAAAATAGCTGGGGGCAGCTCAAACCAGTGGCTGAATACAGTTTCAATTTTTTTTCAATTTTTTTTTCATTTATATAGCGCTAAATCACAACAGAGTTGCCTCAAAGTGCTTCACACAAGTAAGGTCTAACCTTAGTAACCCCCAGTGGTAAGGAAAAACTCCCTCTGAGGAAGAAACCTCAAGCAGACGAGACTCAAAGGGGTGACCTTCTGCTTGGGCCATGCTACAGACATAAATTACAGAATTCAAAAAACAAATATACAGTGGTCCCTCGTTTATCGCGGGAGTTACGTTCTAAAAATAACCCGCGATAAGCGAAATCCACAAAGTAGTCAGCGTTATTTTTTACAATTATTATAGATGTTTTAAGGCTGTAAAACCATTACTACACACTTTAGACACTTTTCTCAAACAGGCATTAACATTTTCTCACTTTTCTCTCGTGTGGAAACACTCTCAAAGTTCAGACCTTAGTAGAAAAATAAGACCAACCTGTTTTCAGGCCCAAACATTTGTTTGAGAAATAAAAATTGAACATTTTCCTATAAATAATTATGATGGCTTTTAGAACTAACGAATGTAATTTTAACGATCAACCTACAAGGTTGGACACATAAGAAATTATTAATAGTGACTGACCAGTATTTCACAGTTCCTCTGATTGTGCCTCATTGTCATGGCGTCGCTCCGCTGTCTTTTTCCACTGAGTGACACCTCGGTCCAGGTGTCTTTTTCCGAGTGAAGAACACTGTTATGGGTAGTTGTTGGCGCTCTTTTTTTCTTCTGGGCGAGAAGATTCTTATAAACAGACACGCAGAACACAATGCGGGTGCTCTGCCTTCGTGGTGGCATGACCGGCCTGCTTGATGAGGACGCAGAACACAATGCACTGTAAAAAAAAAAAAAGCATGCAAAATTGGACTAAAAAAATCTGTGAAACTGCGAGGCCGCGAAAGGGTAACTGCGTTATAGCGAGGGACCACTGTACAGGAAATGTGGTTGGTGCACAGGACAGGAGGGTCTCCAGCACAAATATCACACCCATCTCTGGATGGAGCTGGACCTTAAACGGAGAGAAAAAACAGAATCAGGCATCAGAAAGACAAGAAATACAGTATAATTTGCCAGCATTAAACAAGAAAAACAGGAAATATGAAGGTGATCTTCGGCCACTAGCCCTAAGCTTCAGTAAAAGACCCAGAATGTAGGTAAAATTGAGGCTGCGGCACGCTCCGTTTCCTAATAAAATGAATTAAAAGAGTAAAAAGCATAGAACTATACTATGCCAGTATGCTAGCCATACTAAAGGGAAAATAAGTGCGTCTTAAGTCTGGACTTGACAGTCTCCACAAAATTTGACTGTTTTATTGATGCAGGGAGATCATTCCACAGAACAGGGGCACGATAAGACAAAGCTCTATGACCCTCAGACTTCTTATTCACCCTAGGGACACAAAGTAGTCCTGCACCCTGAGAAAGCAAAGCCCGGGCCGGTACATAAGGTTTAATTAGGTCAGCTAGGTAGGGAGGTGCCAGTCCATGAACAATTTTATAAGCTTGTAGCAGAACGTTAAAATCTGACCTCACTGGGACAGGAAGCCAGTGAAGAGATGCCAAAATTGGTGTAATGTGGTCGAACTTTCTGCTTCATGTCAAAAGTCTGGCTGCAGCATTTTGAACTAATTGGAGACCCCTAATGCTGGACTGCGGTAAACCAGAAAATAGAACATTGCAGTCGTCCATTCTTGAAGAGATAAACGCATGGATCAGGGTCTCAGCATCACAGTACAGCAATACAGAAGCTGCTTCTTTATTTGGACAATGATAGTACATTATACAGCACCTTTTCTGCTTTTATCCTGACAGCACTTTTTCTTTTACTCCAAAAATGATCTGTTCTGTTCCTCTGCAAACACACTCCCCTGATCGTTAATCCAGTCTCTTTCTCTCTCTCCCCCTCTCCCCAGCTGGTCCATGGTTTTCCACACACTGCCACAAACACATTTGCAGGACAGACCGAAAATGCAACAAAAACATGACTGATAAGTGAGAAAACTCAAACTCGGCCTTCGTGTCTTAATTCTTATCAATGTTGAAAAAATTTTCTCTGACTCAGCAGTGGTCATCAGAATTGTCACACCTTGCCTCATGGGGTAAGATGATTCTGAGAAAGCCCAGAACTACACGGGAGGAACTGGTCAATGACCTGAAGAAAGCTGGGACCACAGGTGCAAAGATTACATCAGTAACACACCATCATAGTAGTTTAAAATCCTGCAGGGTACGCAAGGTCCCCCTTCTCAAACCAGGACATGTACAGGCCTGTTTGAAGTTCACCAGTGACCATCTGGATGATCCAGCGGAAGCATGGGAAAAGGTCATGTGGTCAGATGAGTTCAAAACAAAACAGAGGTTTTTGGTAATAACTCCTCTTGCTGTGTTTGGAAGAAGAGAACAGTCCCAAGAACACCATCCTAACTATGATACACGGGGGTGAAAACATCATTTCTGGGGGGTGCTCGTATTGAAGGCAGGAAAAATGGGGTCATGTATCGTGATATTTTGGCAAACAACCTTCTTCCCTCAGTAAGAGCATTGAAGATGGGTCGAGAATGACTCAAAACACACAGCCGGGGATTCTAAGGAATGGCTCCATAAGAAGCATTTCATGGTCCTGGAGTGGCCTAGCCACTTTCCAGACCTGAACTCAATAGAAGATCTTTGGAGGGAGCTGAAACTCAAAACCTGAAAAATCTGGAGAAGATATGTATGGAGGAGTGGGCCAAAATCCGTGCTGCAGTGTGCAAACGTGGTCAAGAACTACATGAAACATCTGACCTCTGTAAATTGCAAAGGTTTTTGTACCAAATATTAAGGTCTGTTTTTCTATTGTATCAAATACTTATTTCATGCCATAAATGCAAATTAATTTTTCAAAATTCACATAATGTGATAGTCTGATTGTTTTTTTTTTTTTTAGATTCTGTCTCTCACAGTTGAAGTGTACCTACGATAAAAAAATTACAGACCACTCAATTTGTTGTAGGTGGGAGAACTTGCAAAATCGACAGTGGATAAACACTTATTTGCCTCACTGTATGTCTCTTTTTGTGGGATGTTGTACAAAATGTCAACCTCTGGCATCAGCTCCAAGAAAAACTGCAAAAACTGTAGAAATTTATCATCCTCCAGACACACAGAGAAGCCGTGGGCTTCACGTATGGTAAAACTCTCCCATTGCAGCTCAGCCTGTATCATATCCAGACAGTCTGTTATATCGACACAGTTCTTCCAAACAGCATTCACCATTCTACTTTTGAAATTTTATTGAGTAGCCGGATGCCTGGATATGCACTGATCTGAAGTCTCTGCTAGTTCAGCTGTTCTTCTGGGTCTTCAAATCAGAGTGGCCAGTGGGCATGATGAGCATCCTGTCAGTAATGTTTGAGACATTTTCTAAGTGCTGTTTCTTAAAAAAATATCAATTTGAATGGATATCTGTGGAATGCTTGCCTCCTGCAATTGCTCTTGCTTGCCTCTACTGGGGGTTGGCTCTCACTGCGGTATTGTATCAGTTCCTGTTCCGGAGCACAGCGGTGTTTTGCTGTATCTGTTAGCTGTTTAATCTGCGTAGTTAGATTGGTCTAGATAACTAGATAATGATTTGTTTCACAGTGTAATCATCATGTGCCTTAACTAAAGCACTCCCTCTGCTGAATCACCTCTAAATTATTTACACATTATTCACTTTGTGTGTTTTTAGGAATCCGCTAGCTTAGCGCAGCTACTAGCTCTTAGCTGGTTTAGCATGGCGGCTTCTCCTGTCTCTCCCGCACTTTTCTGCTCTGGGTGTGAAATGTTTAGTTATTCCTCGGCCTCCTTTAGCAGTAATGGTACTTGTAATAAGTGTAGCTTATTCGTAGCTTTGGAGGCCAGGCTGGGCGAATTGGAGACTTGGCTCTGCACCTTGGAAAATCCTACAGCTAGCCAGGCCCCTGTAGTCGGTGCGGACCAAGGTAGCTTAGCCGCCGTTAGCTGTCCCCCAGCAGATCCCGAGCAGCCGGGAAAGTAGGAAGGCTGGGTGACTGTGAGGAGGAAGCGTAGTCCTAAACACAAGCCCCCTGTACAACACCAACCCGTTCACATTTCTAACCGTTTTTCCCCACTCAGCGACACACCCGCCGAGGAACAAACTCTGGTTATTGGTGACTCTGTTTTGAGAAATGTGAAGTTAGTGACACCAGCAACCATAGTCAGATGTCTTCCGGGGGCCAGAGCAGGCAACATTGAAGGAAATTTGAAAGTGCTGGCTAAGGCTAAATGAAAATTTGGTAAGATTGTAATTCACATCGGCAGTAATGACACCCGGTTACGTCAATATGGAGGTCACTAAAATGAACAATGAATCGGTGTGTAACTTTGCAAAAACAATGTTGGACTCTGTAGTTTTCTCTGGGCCCCTCCCCAATCGGACCGGGAGTGACATGTTTAGCCGCATGTTCTCCTTGAATTGCTGGCTGTCTGAGTGGTGTCCAAAAAATGAGGTGGGCTTCATAGATAATTGGCAAAGCTTCTGGGGAAAACCTGGTCTTGTTAGGAGAGACGGCATTCATCCCACTTTGGATGGAGCAGCTCTCATTTCTAGAAATCTGGCCAATTTTATTAAACCCTCCAAACTGTGACTATCCAAGGTTGGGACCAGGAAGCAGAGTTGTAGTCTTACTTACCTCTCTGCAGCTTCTCTCCCCCTGCCATCCCCTCAATACCCCATCCCCGTAGAGATGGTGCCTGCTCCCAGACCACCAACAACCAGCAAAAATCTATTTAAGCATAAAAATTCAAAAAGAAAAAATAATATAGCACCTTCAAGTACCTGTTAGTAAATGGTATAATAATTGATCAACATATTGATTTATTCTGCCTTACAGAAACCTGGTTACAGCAGGATGAATATGTTAGTTTAAATGAGTCAACACCCCCGAGTCACACTAACTGTCAGAATGCTCGTAGCATGGGCCGAGGGGGAGGAGTAGCAGCAATCTTCCACTCCAGCTTGCTAATTAATCAAAAACCCAGACAGAGCTTTAATTCATTTGAAAGCTTGACTCTTAGTCTTGTCCATCCAAATTGGAAGTCCCAAAAAACAGTTTTATTTGTCGTTATCTATCGTCCACCTGGTCATTACTGTGAGTTTCTTTGTGAATTTTCAGACCTTTTGTCTGACTTAGTGCTTAGCTCAGATAAGATAATTATAGTGGGCGATTTTAACATCCACATAGATGCTGAGAATGACAGCCTCAACACTGCATTTAATCTATTATTAGACTCAATTGGCTTCGCTCAAAACGTAAAAGAGTCCACTCACCACTTTAACCATACTTTAGATCTCGATCTGACTTATGGTATGGAAATTGAAGACTTAACAGTATTCCCTGAATACCCCCTTCTGTCTGATCATTTCTTAATAACATTTACATTTACTTTAATGGACTACCCAGCAGTGGGGAATAAGTTTCATTACAGTAGAAGTCTTTCGGAAAGCGCTGTAACTAGGTTTAAGGATATGAATCCTTCTTTGTTATGTTCTCCAATGCCATATACCAACACAGTGCAGAGTAGCTACCTAAACTCTGTGAGTGAGATAGATTATCTCATCAATAGTTTTACATCCTCATTGAGCACAACTTTGGATGCTGTAGCTCCTCTGAAAAAGAGAGCCTTAAATCAGAAGTGCCTGACTCCGTGGTATAACTCACAATCTCACAGCTTAAAGCAGATAACCTGTAAGTTGGAGAGGAAATGGCGTCTCACTAATTTAGAAGATCTTCACTTAGCCTGGAAAAAGAGTCTGTTGCTCTATAAAAAAGCCCTCCGTAAAGCTAGGACATCTTACTACTCATCACTAATTGAAGAAAATAAGAACAACCCCAGGTTTCTTTTCAGCACTGTAGCTAGGCTGACAAAGAGTCAGAGCTCTATTGAGCTGAGTATTCCTTTAACTTTAACTAGTAATGACTTCATGACTTTCTTTGCTAATAAAATTTTAACTATTAGAGAAAAAATTACTCATAACCATCCCAAAGACATATCATTATCTTTGGCTGCTTTCAGTAATGCTGGTATATGTTTAGACTCTTTCTCTCTGATTGTTCTGTCTGAGTTATTTTCATTAGTTACTTCCTCCAAACCATCAACATGTCTATTCGACCCCATTCCTACCAGGCTGCTCAAGGAAGCCCTACCATTAATTAATGCTTCGATCTTAAATATGATGAATTTATCTTTATTAGTTAGCTATGTACCACAGGCTTTTAAGGTGGCAGTAATTAAACCATTACTTAAAAAGCCATCACTTGACCCAGCTATCTTAGCTAATTATAGGCCAATCTCCAACCTTCCTTTTCTCTCAAAAAGTCTTGAAAGGGTAGTTGTAAAACAGCTAACTGATCATCTGCAGAGGAATGGTCTATTTGAAGAGTTTCAGTCAGGTTTTAGAATTCATCATAGTACAGAAACAGCATTAGTGAAGGTTACAAATGATCTTCTTATGGCCTCAGACAGTGGACTCATCTCTGTGCTTGTCCTGTTAGACCTCAGTACTGCTTTTGATACTGTTGACCATAAAATTTTATTACAGAGATTAGAGCATGCCATAGGTATTAAAGGCACTGCGGTGGGTTGCATCATATTTATCTAATAGATTACAATTTTTGGGGGGGGAGTCTTCTTCACAGACTAAGGTTAAATTTGGAGTTCCACAAGGTTCTGTGCTAGGACCAATTTTATTCACATTATACATGCTTCCTTTAGGCTGTATTATTAGAAAGCATTGCTTAAATTTTCATTGTTACGCAGATGATACCCAGCTTTAGCGGACACAGACCAATTAGTTAAACTGCAGGAATGTCTTACAGACATAAAGACATGGATGACCTAATTTCCTGCTTTTAAATTCAGATAAAACTGAAGTTATTGTACTTGGCCCCACAAATCTTAGAAACATGGTGTCTAACCAGATCCTTACTTTGGATGGCATTACCCTGACCTCTAGTAATAGTGTGAGAAATCTTGGAGTCATTTTTGATCAGGATATGTCCTTCAATGCACATATGAAGCAAATATGGAGGACTGCTTTTTTGCATTTGCGCAATATCTCTAAAATTAGAAAGGTCTTGTCTCAGAGTGATGCTGAAAAGCTAATTCATGCATTTATTTCTTCTAGGCTGGACTATTGTAATTCATTATTATCAGGTTGTCCTAAAAGTTCCCTGAAAAGCCTTAAGTTAATTCCAAATGTTTCTGTGTAGGCTCTCAGTTGTCCAGGTGGTTTCCATAGTAGAGAAGCTTGAATCTTCAACTGGACTGGGTTGCTTGACGTGAGGAAGTTTTGCTTCAAATCACAGAAGCTTCTTCAGCTAAAATTCTTGCTCTGGTAGTCTGACTTCTGTCTTGACTCTTGTAGAGAAGAATAAACCAGAAGCCAACAAAAGCTGGAGTTTTTAACCTAACCAGACCCCTCCTACCGAGAGGCCGACTGCTTTCCGCAGTGCTGCCGAAGGACCAAAGCATCCTTATCCTGCCAGCGGATAAAGGCAGATACACAGTGGTCCTGAACACATCGGACTACGAGGCCAAGATCAACAACTTGCTCAGTGACTCCAGTACATACGAACGTCTGAAAAGAGACCCCACCAGTGGCTATAAGAAGAAAATCATTAGCTACCTCCAAAACCTGGAGAAAGAGGGACTCATCGACAGGCAGACATACTACAGACTGTACCCGGGGGACACCACTCCATGCATCTATGGACTGCCCAAAATCCACAAACAGGACGTGCCACTCAGGCCTATTGTATGTAGCACAGATTCCATCACATACAATTTGGCCAAGCACCTCAAGTGGATTTTGGCTTCTCTAGTGGGTAACTCAGACCACCTTGTGGAGAACACACAAGATTTTGTGAACAAGATCAAGGACCTGCAGCTGGAGGCAGATGAAACTATGGTGTCATTTGATGTGACTTCATTGTTCACCTGCATCCCCACCGCTGACGCCATCTCAGCTGTGAGGCAGAGACTGCTGGAGGATGTGTCTCTACCTGAAAGGACCAAACTCACACCAGACCACATCTGCCAACTCTTGGAGATCTGTCTTAACACCATGTATTTCCTGTTTAGGGGGAATTACTACAGGCAGATCCATGGTTGTGCGATGGGGTCTCCGGTATCCCCCATTGTGGCCAATCTGTACATGGAGCGAGTGGAGAAGACAGCCTTGACGTCGTTCACGGGCATCTCTCCCAGTAACTGGTTCAGATATGTCGATGACACATGGGTTAAAATCAAGCAACAGGAGGTCGAGGACTTTACAGAACACATCAATTCGGTGGATTCCAATATCAAGTTCACTTGTGAGGATGCCAGAAACAACCATTTAGCCTTCTTGGACTGTGATGTTATGATTGGAGAGAACAGGCAGCTCCAGACAGAGGTTTACAGAAAACCCACTCACACTGACCAATATCTGCTCTTTGGCTCAAACCACCCCCTTGAACACAAGCTCGGGGTGATCAGGACTCTTCAACACAGAGCCCTACAGGTGCCCACAACTGCAGAGGGAAGGGCTAAAGAACAACAACTTGTACGGAAAGCCCTTACAGTATGTGAGTACCCACGATGGTCCCTGGACAAAGTGCAGAAGTCCCAGAAAACAAAGAGACCAGATAGACAGAGACAAGAAGAAGAGGAGTGTCTCTCCCTTATTTAGCAGGAGTAGGGGAAAAACTACAGAGGATCTTCAGACAGCACAAAATCCCAGTTTACTTTAAACCGGTTAACACCTTGAGACAGAAATTAGTTCACCCTAAGGACAGGATCCCTAGTTACAAACAGAGCAATGTAGTGTATTATATCAGATGTCAGGAAAACTGTAATGAACACTACATAGGTGAGACTAAGCAACCTTTAAACAAGAGGCTATACCAGCACCGCAGAGAGGTCACCAGTGGACCTCAGTCTGCAGTTCATCTCCACCTGAAAGACACTAACCACACATTTGAGGACAAGGAAGTTAAAATCTTAGCCAGAGAGAAGAAATGGTTTGAGAGAGGTGTCAAGGAAGCATTCTTTGTAAAACAGTTGAAACCCAGCCTTAACCGGGGGCGGGTCTGAGACACTCTTTGTCCCCTGTTTACAATGGGGTACTCAGGTCAAAGCAGTTTCAGTCTTTTGTTCATGGTAATGAGTCATTCACGTCATCAGGAGAGTCGTCAAGGGAGCCATCAGGGGAGGCTTCCATCCCATCATTACGAGAGTGCACAATAGGTGCTATTTAGAGCTATTGTTTAGTCACTAGCCTATAGCAGTCGGCCTCTCGGTAGGAGGGGTCTGGTTAGGTTAAAAACTCCAGCTTTTGTTGGCTTCTGGTTTATTCTTCTCTACAAGAGTCAAGACAGAAGTCAGACTACGAGAGCAAGAATTTTCGCTGAGGAAGCTTCTGTGATTTGAAGCGAAACGTCCTCACGTCAAGCAACCCAGTCCAGTCGAAGATTCAAGCTTCTTTACTATTAATTCCAAATGCTGCAGCTAGAGCACTGACGGGGACTAGAAGGAGAGAGCGTATTTCACCCCTATTGGCCTCTCTTCATTGGCTTCCTGTTAATTCTAGAATAGAATTTAAAATTCTTCTTTTTACTTATAAGGTTTTGAATAATCAGGTCCCATCTTATCTTAGGGACCTCATAGTACCATATCACCCCAATAGAGCACTTCACTCTCAGAATGCAGGCTTACTTGTAGTTCCTAGGTTTTTTAAGAGTAGAATGGGAG
Organism: Thalassophryne amazonica; assembly: GCF_902500255.1. Taxonomy (NCBI): domain Eukaryota; kingdom Metazoa; phylum Chordata; class Actinopteri; order Batrachoidiformes; family Batrachoididae; genus Thalassophryne; species Thalassophryne amazonica. The sequence continues at coordinate 86,784,426 of NC_047103.1, read as the reverse complement.
GCACAGCCTTCAGCTTTCAGGCTCCTCTCCTGTAGAACCAGCTCCCAATTCGGATCAGGGAGACAGACACCCTCTCTACTTTTAAGATTAGGCTTAAAACTTTCCTTTTTGCTAAAGCTTATAGTTAGGGCTGGATCAGGTGACCCTGAACCATCCCTTAGTTATGCTGCTATAGACTTCGACTGCTGGGGGTTTCCCATGATGCACTGAGTGTTTCTTTCTCTTTTTGCTCTGTATGCACCACTCTGCATTTAATCATTAGTGATTGATCTCTGCTCTCTTCCACAGCATGTCTTTTTTCCTGATTCTCTCCCCTCAGCCCCAACCAGTCACAGCAGAAGACTGCCCCTCCCTGAGCCTGGTTCTGCTGGAGGTTTCTTCCTGTTAAAAGGGAGTTTTTTCCTTCCCACTGTCGCCAAGTGCTTGCTCACAGGGGGTCGTTTTGACCGTTGGGGTTTTTCTGTAATTATTGTATGGCTTTTGCCTTACAATATAAAGCACCTTGGGGCAACTGTTTGTTGTGATTTGGCGCTATATAAATAAAATTGATTTGATTTGATTTCTCTGAAACAATAACATTTTATAATTCTGCAATCCCAATAAGAATCCAACTAGATACAAGAAACCCTCTTGGCTAAAATCTAAATTTATTATATTTATATATTTATATAATATATTTATATTTATAAATTATTATATTGTACGCTCCTTTTATTATATTGTGAGCAAGTTTTATTATATTGTGTGCATGTTTTAAGCATCATTTGTGTAAAACAAGGGCACTATCTACTTAAACGTGGCCACAATTTGTAAAATGGCACTCAGTTATTCAATTGTCTTGACACATAAATGTTGGCTATTAGCCAACAAACCAGGAGACAGTGTAATGCATTTCCTCATTAGAAATGGATCTGGTCATGGTGTATCATCATGGTTTGGGCGCCCAAGGACATATAGAGAACTCCAGCTACCCAGCATGAAATCATCTGGAGTTTAAGTAAATTAAAAAGGATGCTGAGGGCGAAGCGTCTCCCCGTCATGAGTATGACAATTTAGGTCATATTATGGAGTTCATTTTGAACGAAAGGAAAATGTGCACACATTTTATTAATTTGAGGGCTCAATTAAAGGAAAACGTGCTCGTTTTTGTAATTCAAGGGCTCAATTAAAGGAAAACATGCACGTTATATTAATTCGAGGGTTCAAATAAAGGAAAATGTGTGCACGAATTTATTACGGCCAGGAAAACGTGCGCACGTTTTATTAATTTGAAGGCTCAGTTAAAGGAAAACGTGCACAAATTATCATGACCAGAAAAAAATATCACTTTAAGTGACCTCTCCTGTGTTCCGTATGATTTAAATAAATAAATCCCAAAATTATAGTCTTTGAGCAGCCATGAACACAAACATCTTGAATGTATTTGTAAAAATCTCATTTGAACTTGTATACACAATTTCATTTATTTTACTGTTCCAGAGCATCAGTGCACAAAATGAAAATGTTCCTCTACCTTCCGTTTTCTTCAGAACATTAGGTACACACAGTAGGTCTCCCCCTTCCTGACTCCACAGGGTATGTACTGGTACACAAGGCTGAACTAACTTTGCCGTATGAGATGGCACAAAACCATTCTTGACAGTCATTAACAGAACATTGACATCAGCCTTCACATGATAAGGGAGCCAGTCGAGAGAAGCAGCATTGAGATAATATGGTCATATCAGTGTGTTCCAGCCTAACTTCCAGCAGCTGTATTTTGAATGGCTTGCAGACATTTCATACTCTTTAGTGGAACACTGGAAAATAATATACTGCTGTAGTCAATTCTAGAGGATGCAAAAGCATTTTAAATCGATGTCTCAGAATTACCCATTTAACACAGGCTGGCTCATAAGATTTTATATGTTTTATCAGATGAGAGGGTGCTCGTCCATGTAGGCTTTTATATGTTCACTAGCTTGTTGACCGTGGGGATCCACGGGCTCTAGATTGGGGAGTGATTAGAAAATAAGTAACTGACATTTTTCAAGGGTGGTAATAAATTTAGCAAAGTTTCTAATTCTACATTGAATTGGAATGCTGTGTGAGTCCAGAATGTTTTTAGAACCTTAGACCTCAACAGTTTTTAGAGGACAAACTCTTCCTGTTAAATGACTTAATGTATTTATAATTGTTTTGATTGTTGTTACCATGTATACACTATTATTATTATCATTATTATTGTTATTTTATTAATACTTCTATTTTGTCATTTATTTTTTTAAATGGACCACAATGGAAATAAGTGGTTTCACTTTCTTGTGTCATTCCATGCATTTTTAACGCATTTACAATTATATTATGTATTTACATTGAACTTGCTGAATAACATCACAGACACACACACACACACACACACACACACACACACACACACACACACACACACACACACACACACACACACACACACACACACACACACACACACACACACACACACACACACACACACACAGACTTTTAATATATAGATGAGTTACTGTTGGAATGGTGTGTGGGTTCAGAATGTATACTCAACAAAAATATAAACACAACACTTTTGGTTTTGCTCCCATTTTGTATGAGATGAACTCAAAGATCTAAAACTTTTTCCACATACACAATATCACCATTTCCCTCAAATATTGTTCACAAACCAGTCTAAATCTGTGATAGTGAGCACTTCTCTTTTGCTGAGATAATCCATCCCACCTCACAGGTGTGCCATATCAAGATGCTGATTAGACACCATGATTAGTGCACAGGTGTGCCTTAGACTGCCCACAATAAAAGGGCACTCTGAAAGGTGCAGTTTTGTTTTATTGGGGGGGGGGATACCAGTCAGTATCTGGTGTGACCACCATTTGCCTCATGCAGTGCAACACATCTTCGCATCATCCGTGAAGAGAACACCTCTCCAACGTGCCAAACGCCAGTGAATGTGAGCATTTGCCCACTCAAGTCGGTTACTGACAGTTTGTGCAGAAATTCTTTGGTTATGAAAACTGATTGTTTCAGCAGCTGTCCGAGTGGCTGATCTCAGACGATCTTGGAGGTGAACATGTTGGATGTGGAGGTCCTGGGCTGGTGTGGTTACACGTGGTCTGTGGTTGTGAGGCTGGTTGGATGTACTGCCAAATTCTCTGAAACACCTTTGGAGACGGCTTATGGTAGAAAAATGAACATTCAATACACGAGCAACAGCTCTGGTTGACATTCCTGCTGTCAGCATGCCAATTGCACGCTCCCTCAAATCTTGCAACATCTGTGGCATTGTGCTGTGTGATAAAACTGCACCTTTCAGAGTGGCCTTTTATTGTGGGCAGTCTAAGGCACACCTGTGCACTAATCATGGTGTCTAATCAGCATCTTGGTATGGCACACCTGTGAGGTGGGATGGATTATCTCAGCAAAGGAAAAGTGCTCACTATCACAGATTTAGACTGGTTTGTGAACAATATTTGAGGGAAATGGTGATATTGTGTATGTGGAAAAAGTTTTAGATCTTTGAGTTCATCTCATATAAAATGGGAGCAAAACCGAAAGTGTTGCGTTTATATTTTTGTTGAGTGTAATTATCAATGTCCATTGTTCATTGTTAGATAATATCAAAGATACATATTAAGCCATGGAAGACTCCACTGAGTTTTAGAGGTGACATGAATTTGGATCTGGATTCTGGATCAAGATCTCACTTTATGTGATGAAGTATTTTTCGTGTGTGGTTAGTGTGGTGTTTTTATTTTCTTTTGTAAAAATGAGGCATTTTATGAATGTGGAGCAAGTGCTTCAGTTATTTTTTTGAACTGGAGGAAGACAGAGCACACAGCGCATCGTCAGAGTCTGAACCAGACAGTGAGGATTCAAATGATGAAAGAGATGATCCCTCTTTTGTTCTGGATGAGCAACCAGAGCAGGTGGATTCACCAATGTGCGCACAGAGATCTGAACAGAGGGTCGGAGCATGCACTTCTGTTTCCAGATCCAGATCTCTATTCATACGTCCAGCAGAGACACACCCCAGCGCTGACTGCTGGAACACAGAGGAGGATGCAGCAGTAAGCAAATTTCAGCCATAGAGAACACCATGAGTCTAGGTTGATACACTTTCCACCCAAAGTCCAAAAGACCTTTTTCTATTGTTTTTGCAAGTGACACAATTAGAGCAGTTTACACCAACACAAATAAAATTTGTAAAAAAAAAAAACATTAGGGAAAAAAATACAACTGGACAGACATTGAAATGGAAGATCTCTACAAATTTTTTGGGCTTCTGATATATATGTTATTGGTGTCACTGCCATGACTCCAGGACTACTGGAAACATAATAATATTTTGTCTGTGCCCCTTCCAGCTACAATAATGACAAGAGACAGGTTTCTATCGATATTCTGGAACATCCACCTGAGTGATCCAGATGAGGATGTAGAAAATGACAGGAAAAAGGGAACACCAGGCCATGACAAACCATTTCGAGTCAGGCCACCTTATGATGACATCCTCAGTGCCTGCCACGCTTAGTACCACCTGAGGAGGGAGTTGGTACTGGATGAAAGGATGATGGCGACAAGTCAAAAACTGGAATGACTCAATATCTGAAGGACAAGCCAATAAAATGGGACATGAAACCTTTTGTGTTGGCTGACTCAAGCAATGGCTACACACTCAAGTTTACCATATACACTGAGAAGACTGTGACCACAAGTGAGAATGGGCTGTCGTACGATGTAGTCATGAATCTAATTCAGCCATCTTCGCTTACTGGGTACTACATTTACACGGACAATTGTTATACGAGTCCCAAACTGTTCATGGACCTGGCCAAGATGAAGTTTGGAGTATGTGGCACATATAGGGAGAACAGCAGAGGATGCCCCCAGAGGGAGGGCAAATGCTCTCACAAAAAAATGTGCAAGAGGATCTATAAGATGGATAAGAGAGGGGCCGCTTGTGTTTATAAAGTGGATGGAAAAATGGGGGGTGTCTGTGTGCTCCACCATCCATCATGTGTTTTCAGGTGAGAGAGTGCGAAGAAAAGTGAAGGATGGGAAGGATGGACACTGGACTGTGAAAGACATTCCCTGTCTTATCCCAGTCATGGCCAATAATAAAAACACGGGTGGAGTTGAGCTGTCTGACCAGCTCATCCAGTAGTACTCATCCATAGAAAATTTGTGCACTGGTACAGGACTGTGGTGCTGCACTTCCTTGACATTGCAGCCACAAATGCATTCATCTTGCACCATGAGATCAGCAGTGTCAAGCAAGTGCAGTCCATGACACACAAGGAATTTATGGTGGAGCTGGTGCGTCAACAGTGTTGCACAGACAAAACAGGTGTCCCACAGAGCAGAAGCCAAAACCACCTTCCTGTGCCCATTGTGACAGGCAGAGATGCTTGCCAAAAAGCCACCAAAGGCAGATTAAGGTGCCAACGCTGCCTTCAGATGGACAACAAGAGGAGTGACACACCCTGGAAGTGTCAGGCCTGTGATGTGCCCCTCTGTGTTGTGTTGGACAGGAATTATTTTTTGAGTGGCACAACTAATTTGTGTTGCATCTTATTTTAACATTGAATGTTTGTAAATAGTTTAGCATTAGCATTTCCTGCACTACATTTGTACATTTTTGAAATTTCCTATTGACACTGGCTCACAGATCTGGCAACTTGTTTCCGACGGATTGTGTGCTGTTGTGATGCTCTTCCAATCTCTACACAGTTGTATTCGTTTCTTTTATTTCTGTTTAACACTTCTTTTGGTTTTTAAGTGCATCTTCTGTGAATCTTATATAACTACAGTCCTGCTGTTGTGAATCGCTAGCGGTTAGCTTTCACTAGTGGTTAGCTTTTGCTAGTGGTTAGCTTTTGCTAGTGGTTAGCTTTCACTAGCAGTTTGCTTTCACTAGCAGTTAGCTTTTGCTGGTGGTTAGCTTTCACTCGTGGTTAGCTTTCGCTAGCAGTTAACTTGCGTTAGCTTGCGTTAGCTAGGTCAACTTCCCCCTGTTTATTTCATTACTGTTTTTACCAGTCTAATACTTCAGTTTTCTCCCTTGTGTATGCCTGATGTGAGTTCTTTGAGCCCACAGGTGACTTCCACTCCTATCTCCGAGCTGAAACTTGGGCTTTAGTGATAGCTGATTCTGTCACCGCAAAGTCAGGTTACAGATGCCGGCTGACATAGAAAGATGCGTCAGCATCAATTAATAGTCTCTGGTCCCCTCCCCTCAGGGTGTAATGATGAGGCATTTAGCAGGCTGACATCATTAAATAGGTGGCTGATGTAATTTTGTAGACAGCAAGGCTTTAGTTTTAGTGATAACTGGCCTTCATTCTGGGGCCACCATGGCTTGCTGATGCCGGATGGCCTTCACCCTACTGGAGAAGGCGCTGCCATCTTGTCTGTGAACATAGATAGAGCTCTACAGCAAGGGTAACATTAGGATTTTACAGCAGGCCAGAGAGTAGGTGATTAGAGATCCCGCAAGGCTTATGACAAATGTGGGTCTGGAATCCATTAGCTTAGCGGGGAAATTAGTGCAGAAAATCCACTATGGTGATAGTGCAGTTTATGTGCCAGGGAGGGAAATTCATCAAGTTGAGACTGTGGCCTGTTTCCGTAAATGTGTCCCTAAAAACCATAGAGGGATATGCTTTGCAAACTTAATATCCATTACTACATTGGATGATGCTAAAATTGAGGATGGCCTATTGGCTGGTCTAGCAATATCAAATATTTTGCGTATGCTACCTACAACCCGCATGGGATGTCTTAAACCTAAACCTACTTCCAGGCATCTTATATATGCTACTCTGGAACCACTCCTAAATCCAAAGAGGCCAACGGTCAACCCCACTGTGGTCCTTAGTCTGGATCTCATTAACATACGATCACTGTTCTCAAAATCATTGCTGATTAATGATCTAATTATGGATCATCACGTAGATATGATTGGGTTATGTGAAACCTGGCTTAAACCTAAAGCTGTCCTCCCCTTAAATGAGGCCTCCCCACAGCATACACATTTAGTCATGACCCTCGTGATGCGAAGCAAGGCAGGATGTTGCTCTTATTTATAAATCTAGGTTTAGCTTATTAGCTGTGGGGAGTCACAAATATAACTCGTTTGAACATGTGATTCTCTGCTCTGCCCACAATGCTACGTATTGCCAAGGTTAGAAGAATAAAAATCAGCCATATTACTTTGTCACTGTATATAAGCCTCCTGGCGCATACTCTGAATTCTTAGATGAATTTGGTGCATTCACCTCTAGCTTCTCAACTAGTGCAGATAACATTCTGATTTTTGGTGACTTTAACATTTATATAAATAAGCCTTCTGATCTCCTCTGCAAATCATTTATGGAAATGGTGGATGCATTAGCATTTCAGCAATGCATTCAAGACTCGACACACATTAGTGGAAATTCCCTGGATCTGGTTCTCGCACGTGGTATTGCTGTCATGTATATTGACATCATGCCTCTTGCATTGGTGGTCTTTGATCATTCACTTATTAGGTTTAAAGTTTTGCTGCCGTGTTTAGGAGAACAACAGCCTTATTTATCACTGCAGTGATGCATCAACTCCTCAGCTATGACTGAACTTAATGCTAGACTGCCTGATGTCTTAGCTTCACATTTGGAAAATGCCCAATCAGTAGACAGTCATGTGGATAGTTTAAACTCAGAGCTCAAAACTACACTTGACATGATTGCGCCACATTTATTAAAGCCACCCCCCACCCCCAAAAAAACACAGTCACCTTGGTTCAGTTGTTACTTGCGTGACCTCAAGCATAAGGCTAGAGGTCTAGAATGGAAATGGCGTCGTTCAAAATTAGAAGTATTCCATCTTGCGTGGCGTGATGCTATCTTAGACTATAATAAGCATGCACTACTGGCTTCAGAGTGGACCTATTACTTTGATCAACAAAAACAAGCATAATTCAAATTTCCTGTTCGACACGGTGGCAACACTTATTCATGGACAACCACCTATAAGTCACTCTCCTTTTACAGCATGAGAGTAATCCAAGAATTCTTTGATTACTTTGAGAAGAAAATAGAAGACATTAGGTTAAACATATCCCAGCATGCCTTAACCCAGCCACTACACCCCGCTATTGAGGCTGGCGCCATTACTGAGGTATTACCTAGATTAACAGAATTTGATAGTATCTCACTAGGTGTGCTGACGAAACTCATAATGTCTACAAAAAGCACAATCTGTTTATTTGATCCTATATCAACAAAACTGTTTAAGGACCTGTGGCTCACTCTTGGGCCGACTGTGCTGGAAATTAGTTGTGCTGGAAACATTAACTTTCTGTTCCTAAATGTTTCAAATCTGCAGTGATTAGACCATTACTTAAGAAATCTAATCTTGACCCTTGTGTATTGAAAAACTCTAGGCCCATATCAAATCTATCATTTTGCTCTAAAATTCTGCATAAGGTGTTTTCACGGCAGCTTGTGGACTATGTTAATGCACTAAAAACTCACTGAGTTAGTTGAACTCAAATCATTTGAGGAAACCGATTGCCTTAAACCATTTGAGTTTGCCAACTTAAATAAAAATAATTTTCAAAAATGTAATTGTTAAAGTTTTCGTAGCTTATCACTTCATATGTTATGAGTCGGACGCAGCCCGGAGAACCGACCAGCGTTTGAAGGACCCAGTATGAAATAAGCAGAGCACGGTACAAAGGATAACAGAGTTTAATAAACATAACAGTGATGTGAAAAATATAAGAGTGCGCGGTCTGGCGTGGTAGATTGCGGTGCGCTCCCAGTAGCGCCAACGGTCCGAAGCCAGAACCGGTTCGGACCCAAGGACCCCGCCGACACCCCCCAGGTGGCCGCGACAAACCGAGTCTGTGAAAGAAGAAATCATTATGGGAGTCCACACTCAACACACAGAGAGACCACTCAAAGGTGTACAAACAGCAAACACTTCCTGGCTTAATTGCAAATCAGCTTCCCACCCTGCAGGCATAGAACACCCTGTTCACAAAACTCCACTGCAGTGGAAGCTGATTTAAATGACCAACATACAGCTCAATATAATAAGGTGTGAGGGACACCACATTTACTGACTGTATAAATGTTAGTCACAAAATCTAACATACCTCAGGAAGTGTGCTGACGAGCGTGAGACCTCACCCCCTCCTCTTTCACAGACCATGCATCAAACCTGGACGTTCTCTGCATCCACTGATGATGAGATGGCTCTTGAGACGACGATCTCACCCGTCTGGTCACAAGGTCGAGTCTCTGGCAAATACACACTGTGTACTCCAGTCTTAAATGCCACCATGTTCCAATCCATGTAGATGCACCACAGCTGTGAGTCCTGATGAGCCGCAGGTGATCAGCCTCAGGTGATCAGGGTGAGGTCCTGATAAACTCAGCTACACAGCCACTCAGTCCCAAATGCGAGCCACCTGGAAGGAAAAACAAAAGACAGGACAGAAACAAAAGGCAGCCAGGCCCCCCCAGCCACACAACAGCACCCCACCCTCACGGGAAGCCTCCCGGCGACCACACAAACCCGGCCCAGGAGAAACACCCCCCTCCAGGGGCCATGGCTGGAAACCATATCTGCATTCATCTTCCAACAGAATGGTTGATGTCTTCTCTGGCTGCATCTTTGCCTTTGTTTCTGTCAGTCACTTAGCACAGGTGTGGCCAGGAGTTCTTAAACCTGTGCAGTCAGCCTTTGTCCAACCATGTTCACAGTCTGATTAGTCATAAAACAAAAAAAAGACAAACACAAACAACCAAACCACCCCCCCCCCTCCCCAGGGGACCGTCCCATCAAACCCCGGGAAGAGGAGAAAAGAAAAACACAACCCAAACTTAAGCTTACAAATAAAAACACTAACACCCCCCCCAACGACATGTAGGGACCAACACCCCCCAGAGGACATCCCGCCAGCTCCAGGAGTAATAACCACAGCCGAGGTCCCTCTGGGATCCAATGTCACCCATGGGGACTCCCAGCGCCTCCCAGAGGACCATTCCATCAACCCCAGGAGACGCCTCCCCTCACGACCAACGGACCCAGCCCCGGCCGTCTATGGCTAGATGGACCCACAGCCCTTTCCCCCCCAGAGGACACCACAGTCAAACCCTGAGGGCGGAAACTGGGGGGAAAAACAAAAGGAGAAAAAAAAAACATACAAACAAAACAACCCCAACCCCACCCCCTTGGCGCAGTGGAAACTGGAAGCACGTCCAGTGTCACCGTGACTATACCCCAGAAGCCAACCGGGAGGAGTGGAACAGCGGTTATGGCAGACGGCACAAAACGGCGCCACTCCTCCGACTCCCAAACCAGCCACCAGCTGCGGGTATATCCCACTGCCCCAAACCTCAGCCACGCCGATGGCAGACGGCTCAAAGGCGCGCTGAAGCCGGAGGTGGAACAGGGAATCAACAAACAAAAACACCCCCCCCCCCCCCCAGGTGCAGAGGTTACCTGGGAAACACCCAGCATAACCAAACTGCACCACTCCAGCAACGCCGACACTACGGCTCACACGGCTGGAGCCAGAGGAGAAGAGAGGGAACAAAAAGAAAATACCCCAACCCCCCCCTCCCCTCCCGGGTGCAGAGGTTACCTGGGAAACGCCCAGCATAACCAAACTGCACCACTCCAGCAACGCCGACTCTACGGCTCACCCGGCTGGAGTCAGAGGAGAAGAGAGGGCATAACAAAAAAAAAAAAAAAAAAGAAAAAACAACCCAATTACCCCCCATCACCCCCCAGGGGACCGTCCCATCAAACCCTGGGGAGGTGAAACTAAAAGAAATAAAAAGAAAGACTAACAGACTAACATAAAGTTGCTTGGGTCCTTTTTTGTTGCTCCAAACAGGCTGCAGGGTCACAACCCCAGACACTAATAGTGGAAAACAAAAAATAAAATCCCACACAAAAACCAACTCAAAAAACACCCACACAAAATGAACTAACACAAAACAAATAAGTGATTTATACCGTCAAGCTCAAACAAATGGAACACACCTGTTCCAACTTAAGAGCTTGACGGTAATGTGACTCAGTCACCAACAGAGGGAGCCAGAGTGCTAAAAATGAAAAACCCCCTTTGGTGACAGAGAAAACAAATGAGCTGCTTTTCTGTGCGCAGCTGTGTGCAACACACAACCAAAAATGTGATTCAACTAAATAACACCGGAGCTGACACAACAGACGCAATAGCTATCATTACCCGGGGAAACGGGGCTACGACTGTAACACAGGAAGCACCGCGACCCGTGCCACAGAGCTCCGCCGTGCGCATTCACCCATTACAGACCCACTCCTGCAGCTCCCGTTTAAACCTCTTATCCGGTCGAAGTGTGACGCGAAGCCGTCGCCAGTCACACTCCACCACGACCCACGGATAAGGCACACACAGGAACACGGCTGCATGAGCGCTCAAATCAGTATTCAGTAATGGGTTCTCCAACGCGCACCATCCGGGCGGAGAGCACCCGCAACTGATCCGGATAACTTCTGAACGTCTGCTGCCGCCTTCCCGGCACGTTACCGTCTCTGCTACCGCTGGGTCCGTGATGTTTGGCCAGAGACTACTGTTATGAGTCGGACGCAGCCCGGAGAACCGACCAGCGTTTGAAGGACCCAGTATGAAATAAGCAGAGCACGGTACAAAGGATAACAGAGTTTAATAAACATAACAGTGATGTGAAAAATATAAGAGTGCGCGGTCTGGCGTGGTGGATTGCGGTGCGCTCCCAGCAGCGCCAACAGTCCGGAGCCAGAACCGGTTCGGACCCAAGGACCCCGCCGACACCCCCCAGGTGGCCGCGACAAACCGAGTCTGTGAAAGAAGAAATCATTATGGGAGTCCACACTCAACACACAGAGAGACGACTCAAAGGTGTACAAACAGCAAACACTTCCTGGCTTAATTGCAAATCAGCTTCCCACCCTGCAGGCATAGAACACCCTGTTCACAAAACTCCACTGCAGTGGAAGCTGATTTAAACAACCAACATACAGCTCAATATAATAAGGTGTGAGGGACACCACATTTACTGACTGTATAAATGTTAGTCACAAAATCTAACGTACCTCAGGAAGTGTGCTGACGAGCTTGAGACCTCACCCCCTCCTCTTTCACAGACCATGCATCAAACCTGGACGTTCTCTGCATCCACTGATGATGAGATGGCTCTTGAGACGACGATCTCACCCGTCTGGTCACAAGGTCGAGTCTCTGGCAAATACACACTGTGTACTCCAGTCTTAAATGCCACCATGTTCCAATCCACGTAGATGCACCACAGCTGTGAGTCCTGACGAGCCGCAGGTGATCAGCCTCAGGTGATCAGGGTGAGGTCCTGATAAACTCAGCTACACAGCCACTCAGTCCCAAATGCGAGCCACCTGGAAGGAAAAACAAAAGACAGGACAGAAACAAAAGGCAGCCAGGCCCCCCCAGCCACACAACATCATAGTTAATTAAACTTATGTAAATCTAGTTTATGTTTGTCAATAAAAAAGTGACATAAATTTCCGTCTAAACAATTTGCGTTACATTTTGGATTTGATTTTTTGATGCAATCTTTGGTTTACTTGTTGATTCTGCCTTGTGTTGTTATGACTCTGCCCATTTGCTCCCCTCGGGATGTGAATTCACGATCTCATGGAAGTCGGATTCTCTAACCAGAAGGCTAAAACCCAGGGCTCTGGCCTTGTGAGCAGAGAATTCTTTTGAGCTGTTGGGAGTGAGGTTTATTAACTACATATACACAGCGACACCTGCTGGCCTCGTTACATAAACTCAATTAAAATGAGTCAATGGAATGCATTGGAAATATATCACCAACACTTAAATGCCCCAAAACTTTAAATGCAGTTAAAGGAACTGAGTTGTTATTGTTCCGCATTTTTGAGTTTGTTTAATGAATGGAAATGAGTGACTTTAACTTTATTCAAAGTTTGCACTACATTAACTTAATTATTGTTTTATAATGGAGTGTTCGGTGTTCGGTGAGAATAATCTTTTTGAGCTACTGCTTTTAGAAACTATCATTCCACAGAGACAGCTCTCATGAAAGTGGTGAATGATCTTCTGCTTTCAATGGATTCAGACACCAAAACAGTTCTGGTGCTGTTAGATCTCAGTGCTGCATTTGATACCGTGGATCATCATATTAAATGGTAAATGGACTGCATTTATATAGTGCTTTTCCATCTGTATCAGACGCTCAAAGCACTTTACAATTATGCCTCACATTCACCCCGATGTCAGGGTGCTGCCATACAAGGCGCTCACTACACACCGGGAGCAATAGGGGGTTAAAGGCCTTGCCCAAGGGCCCTTAGTGATTTTCCAGTCAGGCAGGGATTTGAACCCATGATCTTCTGGACTCAAGCCCAACACCTTAACAACTAGACCATCACCTCCCCCCCAACTAGGCTGGAGAATCATTTTGGGATTACTGGGAGTGCCCTTGCATGGTTGACGTCATACCTTACCAGTCATTCTCACTGTGTTTTGTATAATAACACTACCTCTGACCTTAGTGACTTGAAATTTGGGGTTCCACAGGGGTCCATCTTAGGGCCCCTGCTTTTCTTTCTTTATATAGCACCCCTTGGGCACATATTGCAGTGTTTTGGGATTACCTTTCACTGCTATGCTGATGATACTCAGTTATACATGCTGATAACTGCTGGTAATCTCACACATAAAATCCTTAGAAGATTGCCTTGCATCAGTGAAAAGCTGGATGTCTAGCAACTTTCTTCTTTTAAACTCGGATAAGACTGAAATGATGGTTCTTGGCTCACTGAGACATCGGTATCAATTTGACCAGCTAACTCTTAGCCTAGGCTCATGTGTCATACATCATACTGACAAAGTGAGGAACCTTGGGGTCATTTTTGATCCTACGTTGTCCTTTGACCACCAAATTAGAGATTACAAGGACTGCCTTCTTCCACCTGCGAAGTATAGTGAAGATTTGTCCAATCCTGTCTTTGGCTGATGCTGAGACCCTGATTCATGTGTTTGTCTCTTCTAGATTGGACTACTGGAATGTTCTATTTTCTGGTTTACCGCAGTCCAACATTAGAGGTATCCAGTTGGTGTCTCCAAATGCTGCTGCTAGACTTTTGACAGGAAGCAGAAAGTTTGACCACATTACACCCATTTTGGCATCTCTTCACTGGCTTCCACTCCCTGTGAGATCAGATTTTAAGGTTCTGCTACTAGCCTATAGAATTGTTCACGGACCGGGACCTCCCTACTTAGCTGACCTAATTAAACCCTACGTACCTACGTACTCTTTTAATTCATTTTGTTAGTAAACAGAGCGGGCCGTGGCCTCAACTTTATCTAAATTCTGGGTCTTTTAGTGAAGCTTTGGGATAGTGGCCGTAAATCACCTTTGTATTTCTTCTGTTTTTCGTGTTGCATACTGCTGACAAATTATACTGTCTTTGTTGTCTTTCTGATGCCTGATTCTGTTTTTTCTCTCTGTTTGAGGTGTGGCTCCATCCAGAGATGGGTGTGGTGTCTGTTTCTGTAACCCTCCTGTCCTGTACACCGGCAACAATTCCTGTATATTCGTTTTGTGAATTGTTTTGTAAATTGTGTCGGTAGCATGGCCCAAACAGAGGGTCACCCTGTGAGTCTGGTCTGCTTGAGGTGTGAAGCGCCTTGAGGCAACTTTGTTGTGATTTGGCGCTATATAAATGAAAATATATTGAAATATATTTACATTCTAAATCTTATTATGTCATCTGATTGTTTTGTAAATAGGTTAGCATTAGCATTTCCTGCACTATATTTGTACATATGTTTTTGAAATTTGCAATTTCTATTTCCATTCTCAAGCTTATTTTGACATCTGATTGTTTTGTAAATAGGTAGCATCAGCATTTCCTGTACTATATTTGTACATATGTTTTTGAAATTTGCAACTTATATTTATATTCTAAGTCTTATTGTGACATCTGACTGTTTGGTAAATAATTCTACAAAAAATGCCTGAAGCAATTCCTGCTTTTATTGAAATAGTTGTATATGACTTTGTTTTTGCTACATTTGTATTTATATATTTTTTGAAATTTACAATTTATGTTTACATTTTAAGTTATAAAAATGGCTCATTAAACAAGTCAAAGAAACAAACTTTTTCTACTTGGATTTTATGTTTTTGAGTGATTTTAGGTTCAGTGCCTTGGAGAAATTCATGCACCAAGCTAAATTTAACCGAAAGGAGACGATTAATAAAAAACTTTGACTTTGAACTTTGAATGTGGTAATACAGTAGGTCAGAATGAAAGAAAAACTGGAAAGTCACACAGATGAGGTTGTGCTGAAAATAAACTGATATCAAACAAGGCAAAGTAAACACTTTTTAAAGGTACATTATAAAGGTAAACCCAAAATTAGTCAATTATATCCTGGACTCCAGAGGGTTTAGGCATGGAAGACTCTACAGGATTTTGTAGGTGATCTGGATCCAGATTGGCGGATGTCAGAAATCTCTCATTGCTCTTGTTTTTGTCTTATTTTTGTTTTTAAAAATGGACAATGACATGTATATACAGTCACTGGGGTTCTTAACAATTTGACTCCGTACCATATATGATTTGCTAATGTTTTAAATTTGAGTATCAGTTTTCATTTGTGCATCAGTGATTTTCCACGTTTGTTTTTAAAGCGGTTATGATGTACTGAAGGAATAATGTGATTGTTATATCTCTGCTCCATCTGTTTCATTCCAAGAGTGTAAACACAGAAACACTGCTGCACCTGGAGTCCAGAGTCAGTGGATCGAGATCACACTTTACGGGTGTGAAATTGCTTGTCCTCACACTCTTTCTCACTAGTTGCTTATATTATATTGGCTTTCTTGTGTTTTGTTTTTCACACACATTCACCCACGCAATCGTGCACACAAAGGAACACATGCACAGATATGGCTGCGTGCACTACCTTTCCTTTTAAATTATTGGAGCTCATAAACACTCTTCACTGTCCTCCCTGCATCCCTATTTCTGTTCTTTGTCTAATTTGACAACCTGTTCTTTCTCCCTCTCTCTCTGCGGTGTGCAGCACATGCCCCGCTGTGCAGCTCCAGCTCACTGTTTTCTGATGTCACACAGGCATTCATCCAACAGGGCAACATAGCATCTGCTGGGCGGTGCTTAGGAAGAAGTGCTTGTTTGCTAGCAGATTGATGTTCTGGGTGTGTGCACCAGTTTCTATTCCTGAGCCAAGCACAGCCTTTGCTAACTGTTTCACATCCTTCTTGGTGTTAAAGGACACATTGCTGTTGTATCTGCTGAGTTGAACCTCAATCACATTTGCCTGTGGGCTTCACATTTAACCCTTTTTGTTTAATCATTGACAACAAACACACTTTACCACCCTGATTTAGCACAGCGAACTTCATACGTCATATTGTCAAGGGTTTTTTTGTTTGTTTGTTTTGTCACAACACCCATTGTTGCAATATTAATTACAACAGAAAGTTTGTTGCTTCCATATTTATAGTAATACAGTTTTTCTCAATCACTTTGGTGCATTTCTCACAACAGTATTAAACTTTGCACCCACAACGTTTAGTCATTTGAGCACAACCTAGTGGCAGTTTCATGTTCATTTCATCAAAGTGCACATGCTTTTGGACATGTACCAATTGAGTACATACAACTCTCCCCAGACAGCAATTGGATCTGGACCGGATCTGCGCCGGATGTAGTCCAACATCCGGTAACAATCCTGAAAACGGATCTGGTCCAGACAATTTTTGCACCCTGGTCCAGATGCGGCCCGGATCCACTTTATAGTTCTGCAACAGATCTGGACCAGATCTGAACCGGATCCGCAAAAGACCAACAGTTTACAGCCCATATCTGCAACGGATCTGGGACAGATGTGGTCCACATTTTAACAAAAGCTCTTGTAAGAACTTAATTTGCCAATAAAACACATTTTGGTGTGAAATATTATCACACCAATGGGCTTTAATGGCTATTCAAGTTTTGTCTATTGTGAGTGATAAAACAAACAATGCTTTGCTTTCAACAAAGTGCTCTTTATTAACATTGCACATACTTATGTTAAAAAGTGAACAAGCTTAACAAGGGACCATGCAGAATTTTTTGCATCCAGAAAATGAACAGTCCTTGAACAGAGCACATAAGAACATATGTTAAAAAGTGAACAAGCAAGGGACCATGGCAGAATTTTTTGCATCCAGAAAGTGAACAGTCCTTGAACAGAGCACATAAGAACACATGGCATTTTGTTTTGAACATGAGCATCAACCAGGCCTTTGCTGGCCATACAGTAGCGTTCAGGATAATAGTAGTGCTATGTGACTAAAAAGATTAATCCAGGTTTTTATCATATTTCTTATTGTTACATGGGAAACAAGGTACCAGTAGATTCTCACAAATCCAACAAGACCAAGCATTCATAATATGCACACTCTTAAGGCTGTGAAATTGGGCTATTAGTTAAAAAAAAAAAAAAGTAGAAAAGGGGGTGTTCACAATAATAGTACTGTGGCATTCAGTCAGTGAGTTCGTCAATCTTGTGGAACAAACAGGTGTGAATAAGGTGTCCCCTATTTAAGGATGAAGCCAGCACCTTTTGAACATGCTTTTCTCTTTGAAAGCCTGAGGAAAATGGGACGTTCAAGACATTGTTCAGAAGAACAGCGTAGTTTGATTAAAAAGTTGATTGGAAATGGGAAAACTTATACACAGGTGCAAAAAATTATAGGCTGTTCATCTACAATGATCTCCAATGTTTTAAAATGGACAAAAAAAAAAAAAAAAACAGATGCGTGGAAGAAAATGGAAAACAGCCATCAAAATGGATAGAAGAATAACCAGAATGGCAAAGGCTCACCCACTGATCAGCTCCAGGATGATCAAAGGCAGTCTGGAGTTACCTGTAAGTGCTGTGACAGTTAGAAGACGCCTGTGTGAAGCTAATTTATTTGCATGAATCCCCCACAAAGTCCCTTTGTTAAATAAAAGACATGCGCAGAAGAGGTTACAATTTGCCAAAGAACACATCAACTGGCCTAAAGAGAAATGGAGGAATATTTTGTGGACTGATGAGAGTAAAATTGTTCTTTTTGGGTCCAAGGGCCACAGACAGTTTGTGAGACGACCCCCAAACTCTGAATTCAAGCCACAGTTCACAGTGAAGACAGTGAAGCATTGTGGTGCAAGCATCATGATATGGGCATGTTTCTCCTACTATTGTGTTGGGCCTATATATCGCATACCAGGTATCATGGATCAGTTTGGATATGTCAAAATACTTGAAGAGGTCATGTCCTTGAAATGGGTGTTTCAACAAGACAATGACCCCAAGCACACTAGTAAACGAGGTTCCAAACCAACAAAATTAATGTCTCAGATAAGAGATCATGAAAAACTGTGGTTATACAACTAAATACTAGTTTAGTGATTCACAGGATTGCTAAAAAAGCAGTTTGAACATAATGCTACTGTTATTGCGAACACCCCCTTTTCTACTTTTTTTTTTTTTACTAATAGCCCAATTTCATAGCCTTAAGAGTGTGCATATCATGAATGCTTGGTCTTGTTGGATTTGTGAGAATCTACTGGAACCTTGTTTCCCATGTAACAATAAGAAATATACTCAAAACCTGGATTAATCTTTTTAGTCACATAGCACTACTATTATTCTGAACACTACTGTATGTGTAGATTGTAGAGAGGGGTTGCAAAAAGAAAGGTAGTAGAAAGTAATTGAGGGGGTAGCAGTGAGGAAGACATGACTGGTCATCATCACATGTCATCCGCAGCATCTTGTTCGGAGCCTTGGACCTGGAAAAGAAAAATTTTGTCACTTTTCTAAACTCAATTGTTTCAAAAAACATTTGTTTTCCAGTTTCCATGGTTTGTGCTGAAATCATTTTATACCCTTAATCCTTCCCTGCATGTTTGGTGCAAATGGTTAAAATTTAATGGTGAACTGCATACAGTAAATTATGATGTGTGTGTGTGGCCTCAGATTTTTGGATGCCAAAATTAGTGCAGCAGATAACTGAAACAATCCTGCAAATGGTGATAAAAGCATCAAATTCGACAGAAATACTCCTTAGACATGTCTCTTTTGACAAAAAACTGATTGGCCGCTTGAATTTTCAATCGGTGGACAGGTGAAGAATTACAGAGGTCAAAACTGCTTGATTATCTGCTTGATCATAAAGATTCCAAAAAGGTATAGTTTGGACTATCTATGACTGAATTCTATGGAGTAAAAACCTTAAGAATGGGGACAGAGCTGAGTTTCACTTTGTACAGGGGTCAAAAGTTTAAGTTGCTCCAATTTTGGTAAAAAGTGATGCAAATTATGGGTTGAGCTAATAGGATTAATAAATGGAACAGTTTTGAATGCTCGGTCTCCAAAGTAAAGGTCAAACAAGGTCTACGTCTATGAATTCTATGACGTTACATATGTTTCCCCGTAACGTGATAAGTAAGGATGATACATGGTCCAAACTATTCCTTTTTAAAAGTGTTAACTAGTAATTTGCATCACTTTTTACCAAAATTGGAGCAACTTTAACTTTTGACCCCTGTACAAACCAACACTGACCTTTGTCACCAATCTTGTTTTCATCCCATAACTCCATAGAATTCAGTTATTGACCGTTCAAACTATACCTTTGGAATCTTTATGATCAGGTAAATAATGTGGCATATTTTTTCAATATGATTACAGCATCTTTTAATTTTGACTCCTGTGTAATTCTTCAATTGACCCCCTACCCGAACGCCAACTGAAAATTCAAGTGGCCAATCTGTTTTTTTCAAAAGAGGATTGTCTGAGGACTATTTCTGCCAAATTTATTGCTTTTATCACCATTTGCCGGATTCCGCTCTAAATATTCTCTTATCTGCTGCATTAAATGGCCAACAGGTCCCTCATGCTGTGCACCAACATTCTGTACATAGGCAGACATCATGGTAGAAAATAAGACTGCAACTAATGACTATTTTGATAGTCGATTAGTCACACAGTATTGGAACAATTAGTCGACTAATCAGATTATGATCGCCTAATTATTAAATTACTTTTAAATTTAGCACAATGTTGCTTTAATTCTGAGCTAATTAATAATAAACACAAGAAAGATGGATACTTCATTGATAATTACATCTTTTAATCAACTCTGCTGCCGATATTTTGCTGCTCCCGATACAAAAAGTAAATTTTTGGTCTATAAAATTAGAGATGCATGATAACTTTCTGCTTCCAAAGACCGATACTAATAACATACCTGGAGATACTGACAAACAGTTTTGACCCTTAAAATTATATTTATTTTTTTCAGATGAAAAACCATTAGCAAGCAAACATCTGCTAAAAGACAGGGCTGTGAAATGAAAACTGAAATCTGAGGAAAAATTGCAGGGGGTCTGAGGGGCATAGGCCCCCATGAGCAGGAGTCTCGGGTCACGTGGGATCCCAGAAACCAAATTTTTTATCTAATGATACATTTTCACCATCTCCTGGAACAAAAAGTCTCAATTAGGTCAAAACATTGAAATGACCCTGTATTCAACCGTTCAAATGAACGGTCAATGATAATGTTGAAATAACAGAATATGATGTGAAGTAGGACCTGGAATGATTTTCCTTTTAATTATAAACCAAATTATTCATTAACTCAGAACAATTAAACTACATGAAATTCATGAAGACTGAAAAGACTGTTACAACATTTCAAAAACCACAACTAAAGCTTGTAGAATATTTTGAAAATCGTGGTAAAATATCAACATACCTTACAGTAAAAAAGCCACACATTGTGTAAATTCCTGTAAATCCAGTGTCTTTTTCCCATGAAAAAAAGTCTACATTAATAAAAACTCATTTACATTCTTGTGTAAATTCATGTAAATCCATTCAAAGCCACAGCCTTTCCCCCCAATGAAAGAAAGTCTAGATTAATGAAAAAAGTCACAATCTTGTCTAAAATCCTGTTTGAACAGCACAATGTTTATTTTCCAGAGAGAAAAATTCTTAGTGTTTTCTGGTGGCACAGTTCACTTTTCTCATTTCTTTAATCTTTCAAGTGTGTTGATTATGCCAGCAACAATTCCACGGATTCTTGTCCTTATCAGACTTTTTCCAAACAAACAGTCTCTCGCCTTTTTCTCTGTCCGACGACGGCCTGTGACAGAGACATGCTGCACGTCTTCTTTTTAAAAAAACTTTAGATCTCTAAAGGTTTGCGATGTCCACATGCTACATTTAGCTTAAGCTGCGCGCAGGAGACAGTGTCGCCGCAGCAACCAACCAGTCCTGCTTTATGACAACTGTCGCAACAGCCAGGCTTTTTTCTCCTCGAAACTCTGTGGATCCGAGGACACTGATTTGTCTCTCTAACACACATATCAGTGTCCGAGGACTGCCGCGGTCTTATAAAACTTGCACGATGTCGTAAAATGAGAACAATTTGTGATAGACATTTTGAAAACTCAGTGGCAATCACGATTACAGAGTAAAACACTAACACCCACCACTTGAATGCAGCATTCACTGCAGGCTGGCATGTAGGTGAGGGAGCGCCTGATTAAAACAATGACTGACACCGCAGTGCTAACAAAAATATATGTTTCTGGCCAATAATTCATGATATCAGACTTATCGGAATGATGTCACAATTTCTTGATATCGGGCTGATAATCATCATGTGCCCCTATATACACTCAACAAAAATATAAACGCAACACTTTTGGTTTTTCTCCCATTTTGTATGAGATGAACTCAAAGATCTAAAACTTTTTCCACATATACAATATCACCATTTCTCTCAAATATTGTTCACAAAACAGTCTAAATCTGTGATAGTGAGCACTTCTCCTTTGCTGAGATAATCCATCCCACCTCACAGGTGTGCCATATCAAGATGCTGATTAGACACCATGATTAGTGCACAGGTGTGCCTTAGACTGCCCATAATAAAAGGCCACTCAGAAAGGTGCAGTTTTATCACACAGCACAATGCCACAGATGTCGCAAGATTTGAGGGAGCGTGCAATTGGCATGCTGACAGCAGGAATGTCAACCAGAGCTGTTGCTCGTGTATTGAATGTTCATTTCTCTACCATAAGCCGTCTCCAAAGGCGTTTCAGAGAATTTGGCAGTACATCCAACCAGCCTCACAACCGCAGACCACGTGTAACCACACCAGCCCAGGACCTCCACATCCAGCATGTTCACCTCCAAGATCGTCTGAGACCAGCCACTCGGACAGCTGCTGAAACAATCGGTTTGCATAACCAAAGAATTTCTGCACAAACTGTCAGAAACCGTCTCAGGGAAGCTCATCTGCATGCTCGTCGTCCTCATCGGGGTCTCGACCTGACTCCAGTTCATCGTCGTAACCGACTTGAGTGGGCAAATGCTGGCGTTCGCTGGCGTTTGGCACGTTGGAGAGGTGTTCTCTTCACGGATGATGCGAAGGAGATGTGTTGCACTGCATGAGGCAAATGGTGGTCACACCAGATACTGACTGGTATCCCCCCCAATAAAACAAAACTGCACCTATATTTTTGTTGAGTATAAAATGGTGAAAAATGTTGATCACTGTTCCCCAAAGCCCTGAAAAACATCCTCAGATGTCTTATTTTGTACAAACCAACACCTTACCTGTGCTTGATTCTGGTGACTTCCCCTGCGGTTCTTGTCCGAGCCCAAATGGAACCACTTAATGATATGTTTGTTGATGTCAATGTCTGTGGCTTGCTTTGCCACATGGTTTTTGCGTACAGCACCTGTATACAAACAACTGTACTTAGTGGTCTTTATCATGCAACATCAACGTTTGACCTTGTAAAGTTACAGGGGTCGAAATACCTACTTGCACAACCAAAAGTCACTCTTATATCAACCTTAAAGCCAGGGCTGTGAAATGAAAATTGTGAAATCCGAGGAAAATCCCCCCCCCCAAGGAGCCTGGGTCTTGGGCCTTGTGGGGCCCCAGAAACCAAATAAAATTTTCATCTACCGATACATTTTCAACATCTCCTGGAAGAACAAATCTCAAAATTAGTGCATATTTAAATGATCCGTGATTCAACCTTTTATAACAGAATATGACATGGAAGTAGGACTTGGAATGATTTTCCTTTTAATTGTAAACCAAATTATGCATTAACTCAGAACAATTAAACTACATGAAATTCATGAAGACTGAAAAGACTGTTAAAGCATGTCAAAAACCACAGCTAAAGATTGTAGAATATATATATATATATATATAACAGGGTAAAATATCAATAACATACCTAATAATAAAAGCCACACATTCTTGTGTAAATTCCTGTAAATCCATGTCTTTTTTTCCCATGAAAAAAAGTCTACATTAATAAAAACTAATTTACATTGTGTAAACTCATGTAGCCTAAATTCATTCAAAGCCACAATGTCTTTTTTTCCCAATCAAAGTCTAGATTAATGAAAGAAAAAAAAGGCACATAATCTTTTCTGAAATCCTGTTTGAACAGCACAACGTTTATTTTCCAGAGAGAGAGAGAGAAAAAAAAATTCTTACCAGTTCGCTTTTCCCGTTTATCTTTCAGGTGTGTTGATGAAGCCAGCAACAATTCCACAGATTCTTGTCCTTATCACACTTTTTCAAACCGTCTTTCTCACCATCTTCGCTCTGTCTGATGTCACTCCGTGACACAGACATGCTGCAAAATTCTTTTAAAAACTTGAAAGTTCTAAAAGTTTGCGGTGTCCACATGCTACATTCAGCTAGCTTCGCACAGGAGCCCCACAGCGTCACCGCAGCAACCAACCAGTCCCGCTTTACGACAACTGTCGCAACAGCCAGGCTTTGAGTGGCATTTATTTTCCTCGAAACTCCGCGGAAACTGATTTTTATCTAACACACCGATCAGTGTCCACGGACCTATAAAACTTGCATGATGTCTTAAAAAAAAAAAGAGAATGCTTTGCGATAAACAATCAGTAACAATCACAAAGAGTACAACACTGACACTCCTGCACCCCTCCCCATGATGAAATCCGCGGAGTTTTCACAGCCCTGTAAAACTCCTGATGTGTCACACTCTTCCTGTCTGGGCCTGACTCACTGATAGTTCGTTCGCATGCGCATCTGGCAGCCAAAGGTATCATTTTGGCCCCAAAACACGCATGACACCATGTGCGCACATATGCATGGTTAAATTTTCCAAATGATGGAAATTCATCGTGGTGACGGAGAACTTTATCCCATGACATAAGCACAAGAAAGTTGTAGGTGTGTATTTGGCAGATGTATTTTGGCTACCTGTGTGATTTGTTACCAAGTTTATTGACCATTTCATCTGTATGTATCAAACACTGTTGGTCAAGAACAAGTTACTGCTTGCTGTATCTGATGTTATGGTCCATCAACTCAGTTAATGAATTAATCGATAATTTGCATCCCTACTTGCGACAGCATGTCAGTTCATTAGTGGAGGTCAGTATACATGATTGAGGACATGTTTATGAATAAAAATAATCGATTTTTGATATACTGAGAAAAATCACATTGTTTCTTTAAATGAACAGGATATTCTATTATAAATAGATGCACTTTACGTGACTTTCATACTTACGGCGGATCACCGTTGTTGTTGCCTCCATCTGCTTAAATGAAAGCTTGCCTGTTGTTCCCTTCCAACAAATTTGGCGGGTCAAATATTTAGAATAGATATGTGAAAGAATGTTCCAGGTAAGCCACTTTGTGTCCTTTCCCCCAATGCAGGCCAAAAAAAGCAATCTGAAAGAAAAAAAAAAAGGGACAAAACAATTATTAAAAACTACTTTAACACAAAGTGCTTTAGAAGAGGTGAAATAAATGTAGAGAATGGGGGGGAAGCCTCGTATTATACAACCCCTGGCAAAAATTATGGAATCACCGGCCTCGGAGGATGTTCATTCAGTTGTTTAATTTTGTAGAAAAAAAAGCAGCTCACAGACATGACACAAAACTAAAGTAATTTCAAATGGCAACTTTCTGGCTTTAAGAAACACTATAAGAAATCAAGAAAAAAAAATTGTGGCAGTCAGTAACGGTTACTTTTTTAGACCAAGCAGAGGGGAAAAAAAAATATGGACTCACTCAATTCTGAGGAATAAACTATGGAATCACCCTGTAAATTTTCATCCCCAAAACTAACACCTGCATCAGATCAGATGTGCTCGTTAGTCTGTATCTAAAAAGGAGTGATCACACCTTGGAGAGCGGTTGCACCAAGTGGACTGACATGAATCATGGCTCCAACATGAGAGATGCCAATTGAAACAAAGGAGAGGATTATCAAACTCTTAAAAGAGGGTAAATCATCACGCAATGTTGCAAAAGATGTTGGTTGTTCACAGTCAGCTGTGTCTAAACTCTGGACCAAATACAAACAATATGGAAAGGTTGTTAAAGGCAAACATACTGGTAGACCAAGGAAGACATCATCCGTCAAGACAGAAAACTTAAAGCAATATGTCTCAAAAATCGAAAATGCACAACAAAACAAATGAGGAACGAATGGGAGGAAACTGGAGTCAACGTCTGTGACCAAACTGTAAGAATGGTGAGATGGCTGTCATTACATCATCAATAAATGCACAAGTTTATGTTGATATTTTGGACACTTTTCTTATCCCATCAATTGAAAGGATGTTTGGGGATGATGAAATAATTTTTCAAGATAATGCATCTTGCCATAGAGCAAAAACTGTGAAAACATTACTTGCAAAAAGACATAGGATCAACGTCATGGCCTGCAAACAGTCCGGATCTTCCAATTGAAATCCAATTGAAAATCTTTGGTGGAAGTTGAAGAAAATGGTCCATGACAAGGTTCCAACCTGCAAAGCTGATCTGGCAACAGCAATCAGAGAAAGTTGGAGCCAGATTGATGAAGAGTACTGTTTGTCACTCATTAAGTTCATGCCTCAGAGACTGCAAGCTGTTATACAAGCCAGAGGTGGTGCAACAAAATACTAGTGATGTGTTGGAGCGTTCTTTTGTTTTTCATGATTCCATAATTTTTTCCTCAGAATTGAGTGATTCCATATTTTCTTCCCTCTGGTTGGTCTAAAAAAGTAACCGTTACTGACTGCCACAATTATTTTTCCTGATTTCTTATAGTGTTTCTTAAAGCCACAAAGTTGCCATTTGAAATGACTTTAGTTTTGTGTCATGTCTGTGATCTGCTTTTTTTCTACATAAATAAAAAACTGAATGAACATCCTCCGAGGCTGGTGATTCCATAATTTTTGCCAGGGGTTGTAGTAGCCTATACACAAAATACAAGTTCATACCAGGTTCTTCCTCTTTGAGGAATTGCGAGGATCTTTCAGCCACTCTTCAAAGTCTTGTACCTCATCCAGTGAGGCAAAGGGAAACTTAATACTTTCGGGCAATTCAGATGGACATTCACTGTTTGTTCTCCCAGGAATTGCGTTGACCATAGCCATCAGTTGGTTTAGCTGGTGTTTCTGATATTCAAACAGATGTAGCATGTACTGTTCAGCAACTGAAAAGAACAAGAAAATACACCAACACAATGGTTATTTTCTTCAGGCACGTAGCGTGTCCCTAGCCAGGAGGCTTTCCACACTAAGTCCTCCAGCACAACAAAATGCAAGTGCCTTTAGTGTAGTAGATAAGTTGGCCAAGTTTTTACATTCAAACAATGTAAAAGCTGGCCGCTTGTACATTATCACACACTAGAGCAACAGTGAGGGAAGAAAAATAAAGATGTGTTGTACTAATATGCAACTAATAAGTACATGAGAACTCACCAGAGCAAGGTATGTGCTCCATCCCAGATTGTCCCACTCTGAAAGATGGCTTGAATAGTTCTGTAACATTTTTAGAACTTGGATGTGGCACTGGGTAGGATGATGGCATTGACTGATGAGATGAGTGTGCTGCATGTGATGAAGACCCACTTGGAGACAGCTGGAGGTATGGAGACCCACGGGGAGATGGCCGACGTGGAGCTGCGTGCAACGGAGACCCACGGGGAGATGGCCGACGTGGAGCTGCGTGCAATGGTCGACACTGAGCTGCGTGCAACGGAGACCCACGGGGAGATGACCAACACTGAGCTGCGTGCAACGGAGACCCATGGGGAGATGACCAACACTGAGCTGCGTGCAATGGAGACCTACAGGGAGATGGCTGACGTGGAGCTGCGTGCAATGGTCGACACTGAGCTGCGTGCAACGGAGACCCACGGGGAGATGACCAATGCTGAGCTGCATGCAACGGAGACCCACGGGGAGATGGCCGACGTTGAGCTGCGTGCAACGGAGACCCACGGGGAGATGGCCGACGTGGAGCTGCATGCAACGGAGACCCACGGGGAGATGGCCGACGTGGAACTGCGTGCGATGGCTGACGTTGAGCTGCATGCAATGGAGACCCATGGGGAGATGGCCAGTGTCGAGCTGCGTGTAATGAAAACAGACTAGGAGATGGCTATGTGCTTGGTGATGCCACTGGTGGAGGTGGAACTGGTGGTGCAGTCTGTGGTGATGACTGGTGTGGCTTAGATTTTAAAGATGGTTGAGCCTTTTCCTCATCACTGTCTGACTCGAAGTGCTTGCTGTTTGTAAAAAAAAATAAAATAAAAATAAATCACTGCATTAATTCCTAAACACAATAAAATAATAAAACCCAGACTGTTCTGAAACTCCCACTTTTAGTGCACATTCAAGACAATCTTAATGACAATCACTCAGACAAAATTCTGATCCTGAAACAATAATGTGGTGGGAAACTATGTGCAGATTTTATTCATTTGCTTATCCTGCACCTTAACACCGTGGATAGGCATGCATTAATCCTTTTTATTGTAAAGTGCTCAATTTCATTTTAACCAAGTACATAATTTCATTGTAATGAATTTTAACAATGTATCTGGTTGTTGTTCAGACTTACACTGGCTTACGTTTCCTCTTGGCATGCAATGAGTCTTCTTCATGTTCCGAGTCCAGTTCTGATGTTTGACAGTTCAAAGACTTTTTCATTGTCTGCCTGGCTGTCAAATAATCACCTTAAAAAAAAAAAAAAGTCAAACCGTCAGTTTTAACATCTGAAGGACAAAGACCATACGTGTGCTTAGGCTGCCCGGTCCTTAATAATGAAAACACTCACCACATCTACTCAACACCCTGGCATCATGTCTGGTCCAGTGTTTGCCTGGCTTTTCTGCTGATCTTGCAGCTTTGTTGATTTTTTCATCATTGTTATAGTCCGGCCAATAAGCTGTGGCAACAACACAGCCACAGTCTTTTTCTCACCAAGAAATTCCACTACAAGAAACATCCTTTGACAGAAAAGTAAAAAAGGGCGAAAAGGGGACAAAAGAGTACATTCCGTTGGCACACATTAAGAGCCAATACTCAGTTCCTTTCAAGTCAGTACATTATGCATCATCAATACCAATTTTTCAGCCATTTCAAATCCAAGACGCACTGTATTAATAAAATAAATAAAAACAACCAATAATTGGCAATTAATTTTCTGTTGAGCAATTAATTGTTGCAGTTCTATTTGGATGAATGCAGTAAAGGCATGACCACAAAATCTCTCCTATGGGGAAGAGCAATGCATTTTCTTTTAACAGCTGACAGTTCTGCATATTTGATTGGACCCATTGCTTGACTCACACAGTATATGTTTAGCAGGTCAGAGCTGAATGGGTATGTAAAGAAGACCTTATCAGAGAAGACTCTGTATACAACATATATTCCATCAGTGCACTCAACAACATTGTCTATCACACAAATATCCTCTCCAATCAAAAAAATGTTGTTCCCTCTTAAGACTTTCATTGTCCATTGATTAGTGTCTAATTGACCGTACTGTCTTTTCACATTAAGCCCATCAGGAACTGGTCCATCAAAGTGTTGTTTTTTTAGAGGACCCAATGCCAAACCAGAACCCTGACCAGATGTCATGCAAGTCCCAGCAAAACTTTGTTCCGACAGTCTATGTATGATCTGAGCTATAGGACGTTCCGGTTTGTGAACAAGCTTCTTTATCTTCTGGAGGTGGTTTTCAAAAGGAAATGCTGAAATGTGCTCTAGACTACCAAACTGCTGTACATCCAGGGGGAGGTGAATTAAGCCATGCACATTATAAACAATAGCATCATTACCATAGATCTCACCAAAATGTTTTACAAACGTTACAAGTAATATCTGTGCATAATGACAGTAGGACAATGCAAGGTCTGGATTGATCAAAATAGAAATGGCAGAAGACAGCAACATAAAGTTGTTATACACTGCTGTACTCTCTAAATACAAAGACAATATGACAGGGCCAGTATACAATAGAAACTGTCTAAATTCAGTGGCCTTAAACCTGTCTATTTCTCTAAATGATCTTGGTGTTCGAGCAAATTCCACGGGAATGTCAGGTCTCAGTTCTTTCATATGTTCAGACATTCGATTAACAACATTAGCAGATAGACGAACACTAAGAGGACCTCTGAGCCACATTAGCAACAACTTCCGGACAACACCCAAACAAACTAAGTGCATGTAGTCGAGGGGAAATTGTGTCACCATGCCAATATTTGAACTAAGAAAAGGACTTGGACCTTGTTGATGGTCTTCATAAGCCTGACGTGCCAGTGACTCATCAGTCCTAAGCATGCTATCTGTAGATGGAAATGTCATGCATCTGTTTACATACAGTCCTCGCTGGACACATTTATCACAGCCATAATATCCATTGTGTGGCTTTGTGCACTTTACAAATGCTCTGGCAGGCGCATCACATATGATCGAATCAACCTTCAGAAAAAGCAGTTTCCCATTCAAATCAAAGCCTTTCTCCAGTTCCTGAAGTTCAACAATAAAATCTTTTAAGAATTCATTAGCTGAACTTGGTTTGTTCATCCCACAAAATAAAGCAATTACAACAGGCTCTTTCATTGGAACACTGAGCAACAGTCCCAATATAGGCCAAACTTGAACACCTGAGCTCTTGTACAAGGACAACCCATCGATATTTATCTGTAGCTCCAATGTAAAACAATCAGTAACAGAGTCAATGATTTGAGACAGTGTCCTCTTGATGGAAGAAAATATCCCAAAATAATGATACTGTCCCCCGACCTTGTTCTGAATAGTGTAGCGAGTGTCAGTCTTAAGGATAGTTCTGTCATCTTTTGGCAGATCAGGGTGGTAAAATCGCAATATACTAAGAAGTGCTGTGAGTGCAACAAGTGAAATACCAAAGGTCAGTGCCCAATTACAGATACTTTCTCTAAGGCTACTTGGCTCGAAAACATCATCATCATCAGATTCAGGCAAGTCTGAGTCTGGCCTGCTACACTGAAGAAAGTCAGCAATGTTTGTGGCCATTTGTTCATGAATGCTTCCATCCACGTGTTCATTAACAGATGTGTCCATGTCTATAGCAGATGCAGCGTCCTCCTCCCCTGCATCCATATTACAAATGTCTCCCAGCACAGATTCTTCACTTTGAACATCAACAGTAAGAGATAAGTTAGTGTTGTAGTCATCGTTAATTTGTTGTAGCGTCCTGTCAAGGTCGGTGCGTGCACGTCTTCTCAGAGTGGACCTAGACACCACCCTTGTTTCCATCTTTCACTCACGTCTTCGTCACAACTGTTGCTTGTCACAGGAACAGCCCTATTGGGAGAGAAAGGATTTAAATTATACAATGTTTTCTACAATACGCAGCAATGTTAGTCAATTTAACTCAGAGGTAACTTAATGTCATGCACACTCTGCTAGGGATGTCATGGTAATTATACTCTACTTTACTCTCCCTTTTAGATATACCTTTATATACTAGCATAGTTCCACCTTAGAATTGGAATATATACCTTACTGAATTTTCATATAATTGTGACCAATGATCATAACCCCTCCTGGCGGTCATGCAGATTACAGACAAATAATCAGTTACACGATTGTGATTTAAAAAAAAAGGTTTCTATTTTTTGCAATTTAAAGTAAGTTATTCATCACAAATGCCTAGTTGAATATATTTATTGCATGTCATTTTATTATTAAGCAGCATGAAAATTCATATTTTAAAATGAGATGAGAGAGCATACTCTAATTGTGAGAAACACAGAAGTTAACATAGGCCAGGTGTATTCAATTAAAATTCAAAGAGGTCCAGTTACTAAAATTTCCTCCCAGCAAAGGTCTGAAGCTACAAAATAGTGTACCCTGATGTAAAAAAATAAATAGATTAAAAACACGCAAGTACATTTATATTTGTCAAATTTTACATGTTTTCAAAATAATAGCCTATACTTTTAACATACCAATAAGTCTGAATTATCGAACTACAATCGATTTGATTAGCTTGGCCATTGATGACGCTTTTGATGTATTAACAAGATTAGAGGCGCATGTACGAATGATTTCTTTTTATTAACTGTTTAAAGCCTGAACGTGTCGCTGGTGATCCGTTAAAGCATGCCGATTTTGGCTTAACGTACCTCAGTTGTTTGCGCTATTGACAATATTCAAAGTGTGGCTTAACACTGGGAAGTTGTGCTTTTGTGTGAAAGACCTTTCTGACAGCTCAAGGTTATAACTAACTTCATTTTTACCAACAAAGTCCTCTAAAGAACTCTCTTCCTGGGGCTCAGTGATGGTGCGTCACTCCTCAACCTGGAGCCGACAGCAGCGGTGCGTCATCATTACCGTAATGGCATCTTTTTTCCTAGAAAGCGCAACTTCCCACTGTTCAAAAACACTGAATTCCATCAGTGACTTATGGTAATTCAAATATCACCATTTGGTGATGCCTGAAATAGGCTATCAGTTTAAGCATATGCACTTTATATTCTTTTACTGTAGACCATGTTACATCGGTGATATTCTGGATCAGAACATTATTTTCTACATAAATGACTAGGATACACAGGGTTAACCCAATTAAAAAAGCACTTGACTTAACCTACTTTTGAAGACATGAATTGCAAGAAGAAAATAAAGGATTGAGCCTTGTGAAAGCCACATCAGACACAAACTGGCTCAAAAAAAAAGAAAAGAAAAAGAAAATCAGTTTAATTTCATAATTACAGCTGGGGTATATTCCCCACACAACAGGAAGGTGTTGGTTTTGCATTCCTTACAAATTACATGTTACAAGGATTTGTGTCGAGGAATATGAGCTGTTTACTCTTTAGAGTTTTAATGTGGGACTAACCTGTTCTTCCCTTCACAAATAATTAAATCACGAGACAGTATCCTCCCCTGCAAACTGAACACAGAGTACAGAGTAATTCCACACATTTTCATGTATTTTCTTAGACTGAGTTCTTTGTGTCTGTCCTGAATCAATGAGACTGTTACAAAAGACTTTAATTTCATGTGAAGTTAATCATACCAGATCTTTGCCCACCCCTGCTGTACAGAGAGACAGGAGGCAACACACTTCACCCCAAAACTTTGATATTTTTTTTCCAGAGTCTGTGGGATTTTGGATTCTAACATGTGGTGATGCTGCTGTTTGTGTCGCTGGACACCATTTTAGCCCCGCCACGAGCAATGCATGCGGTGTGTCTCCATGACGCTGTTTTTTGGTGGTGCAGGCTTTGTAAGTCACAAGTGGATGACTATTCAAGCTTTTTTTCCCCTTCTCAGTGGAGCTGGTAGGGTTTGTTTCTAATTTGAGTGTCTGTCTTGACATGAGACTGCTCTTTAATAGAGCAGCACGCACCTCAATCGTGCACTACAGGGCTGCAAAATGAAAATTGTGAAATCCGAGGAAAATTTGCAGGGGTCAAGGGCCCATAGAGCCCCAGAAACCAAATTCATTTTGTATCTGATACATTTTCAGCATCTCCTGGAAGAAAGAAAAAAAAAAATCTCAAAGGAAGTGCATATTCAAAGGATCCTAGATTCAATATTTCATTTAAAACTGCCAATGGTAATGTTGAAATAACAAAATTTGACATGGGAGTAGGATCTGAAATGATTATTCTTTTAATTGTAAACCAAATGATGCATTAACTCATAACAGTTAAAGCACATGAAATTCATGAAGACTGAAAAGACTTAAAGCATTTTAAAAACCACAGCGAAAGTTTGTAGAATACGAGGTCTGTTAGAAAAGTATCGGGCCTTTTTATTTTTTGCAAAAACCATATGGATTTGAATCACGTGTGATTGCATCAGCCAAGCTTGAACCTTCGTGCGCATGTGTGAGTTTTTTCACGCCTGTCAGTTGCGTCATTCGCCTGTGAGCAGGCTTTGTGTGAGCAGTGGTCCACCCCTCTCGTCGGATTTTTATTGTGAATAAATGTCTGAACGATTTGGAGCTTTCCTGCATCAATTTTTTCCAGAAACTGTGAGAGACCTCCAGGTGGACACCATTCGGAAAATTCAGATGGCTTTCAGGGACCATTTTATGGTGATTATACAGATTAAGGAGTGCTCCAGCCGGTTTAAAGCCCGCCCACAGTGTCTGAGAGCGCGGCGCACTCCGAGCGCCAATCGACAGGCTGACACCCCGCTGAAACAGAAAAATTTTTTTGACAGCCCTGCATTTTTTTTAGATGGCAAGAATTTACAAAAAGACGGAAAACCATCCAAAGACGGCGAATAAGCATCCCCGCGTACGTCCACTCAGTGAACCTCGGTCCGTACCTTTAGCAGTCCTGCAGAAGATACAGATGTACATACCCGTAGCGTTTCCGTTTATCTTTCAGATGTGTTCATGAAGTCAGTGAAAATTCCATAGATTCTTGTCCTTATCATATAGTCTTTCTCACCATCTTTGCTCTGTCTGATGTCGCTCCATGACACAGACATGCTGCAAAAATCTTTTAAAAATTTGAGCTCTAAATTTTTGCGACGTCCACATGTTTAGCTTAAGTGGCTTACAGGAGCTACACAGCATCACCGCAGCAACCAACCAGTCCCGCTTTATGACAACTGTCACAACAGCTACGCTTTCAGTGGCATTTTTCCTCCGCGGATCCGCGGGCATTATTTGGATCTGTAACACACAGATCAGTGTCCGTGGACTGATAAAATTTGCACGATGTTGCAAAAAAAGAAAAAAAAAAAAAACCTTTGTGATAGACATTTTAAAAACTCGGTGACGATCACAATTACAGAGATTCTCTGTAATACCCCCCCCGCTGAAATCTGCGAGTTTTCACAGCCAGTTTTTGCACAGTGGAAAGCGGCTGCTGGTTTTTTTTTTCGTGACTGCATCAAAATTAAAATTTACAGTTATCACTTAAAATAACAAGTCATCATAAACATCTCAAAGTGTGTCCCAGTACCTGAATAATTTCGAATTCCGTTCTGCAGTTTTCTTCATAAAGCTCCCTGTCAGAGGCTGCAGTACATGTATCGTTCTCAGCCTCTGATCTGGTCGATCCCACGGCAGACAGCGTTGATAGAATCGGCTGTGCACAGAGCTGTGAAATGAAAATTGTGAAATCGAGGAAAATTCACAGGGGGTGCAAAAAAAATCCCCCCCCCCCCCCCCCCCCAAGGAGCAGGGGGTCTTGGGCCTTGTGGGACCCCAGAAACCAAATTAAATTTTCATCTACTGATACATTTTCAACATCTCCTGGAACAACAAATCTCAAAATTAGTGCATATTTAAATGATCCTCGATTCAACCTTTCATAACAGAATATGACATGGAAGTAGGACCTGGAATGATTTTCCTTTTAATTGTAAACCAAATTATGCATTAACTCAGAACAATTAAACTACATGAAATTCATGAAGACTGAAAAGACTGTTAAAGCATGTCAAAAACCACAGCTAAAGATTGTAGAATATTAAAAAAAAATCAGGGTAAAATATCAATAACATCCCTAATAGTAAAAAGCCACACATTCTTGTGTAAATTCCTATAAATCCACTCAAAGCCACAATGTCTTTTTTTTTCTCAATCAAAGAAAGTCTAGATTAATGAAAGAAAAAAAGGCACATAATCTTTTCTGAAAGCCTGTTTGAACAGCACAATGTTTATTTTCCAGAGAGAGAAAAAAAATTCTTACCAGTTCACTTTTCCCGTTTATCTTTCAGGTGTGTTGATGAAGTCAGCAACAATTCCATAATGTTGTTCCACTGTCTGGAGAGAACCCTACTTGAACAATATTTGTTCTAATACAATAAATCTGGATGTCGGTGTGTAGTTTATGATGTGCTACAACCGCTAATGGATAGTTTTTGCCGAGTGCAGATAAAATTGCTTATCGTTATGCTAACTCCATGTTAGCGAGACATGCTAATAGCCGTGCACGGCTATCACATGAACTCTATCGCCATGCACTTGTCTCAACAAACAGTACTGACTACAACTGCAATGTTTTAATACTATGTTAGGTTGTGGGTACAACACTATGTGTTGGATAATGAAGATATAGGCCAACAAAGCTAACCTTAGCAATGCCAAGATAACTTAGCCCACACACTCAGCTCACATTTAACAGAATTCTAATTATTTAAAATGAACAGCAACATAAAACTGTAACGTTTCAATATGCACTTACCAAAACGTGTGGATCCTGCCAGAGACGCTCCTGCTTCGGTGCCGTGGTGCCCAGCTAAAGCGCACATCCGTCTTGCAGATAGGCGCTGAATCTGCTGCAGACCAATCAGGTAGTGTCAGGCGATCTTATATCTGCCAGATACGTTGCAGGTGCGTTCAGCGAGTCTGATTGGTAAACGGACATAGGGCGGAAGTGGCCGAATCCAATACGGACCTTTTTGCTGTCTGGGTCTGCAGTTTGATCACTTTTAACTTGTTTTTGTCATGT
The DNA here is from genome assembly GCF_902500255.1 of Thalassophryne amazonica. Lineage (NCBI taxonomy): Eukaryota > Metazoa > Chordata > Actinopteri > Batrachoidiformes > Batrachoididae > Thalassophryne > Thalassophryne amazonica. Next base: position 86,748,564 of record NC_047103.1, on the reverse strand, counting down.
CTGTCAAAATAAACTATTCTTGTAAAGTCTGAATAGTCATCCTCTTTGCAACTAATAGTCCTCGTTTCATTGCTTGAGTCATTCCACTCAAAAATGTTGAACACATTGTCAAACTGTGTCAAGCACTTACACACACACACACACACACACACACACACACACACACACACACACACACACACACACACACATATATATATATATATATATATATATATATATATATATATATATATATATATATATATATATATATATATGAGGTGTGTTGGAAAAGTATCGGACCTTTTTATTTTTTGCGATAACCTTATGGATTTGAATCACGTGTGATTGCATCAGCCAAGCTAGAACCTTCGTGCGCATGCGTGAGTTTTTTCACGCCTGTCGGTTGCGTCATTCGACTGTGAGCAGGCTTTGTGGGAGGAGTGGTCCAGCCCCCTCGGCGGATTTTCATTTTTTTCATTTTCACTTTGCTGCATCAAAATTTTTTCAGAAACTGTGAGAGACAGCCAGGTGGAAACCATTCGGAAACTTCAGATGGCTTTCGGTGAAGATCTTATGGGCATCACACAGATTAAGGAGCATTACAACCGGATTAAAGATGGCCCACAGTGGCTGAGGGCGCGCCATCGACAGGCTGAAACGACCAGATCATTTCCAAAGTGAAGGCTGTGTTGATCCGGGACATCGTCTGACTACCAGAGAAATGGCAAGAGAGGTGGACATAGCACTTTTTCGGCACATTACACTGTTACAGGAGGTTTGTAATGAAAGACGTGCGGCAGAATTCGTGCATCAGGATGGAGCCGCTAATGGCGCAGAACATAAAGCACCTCCGTGTTGGAAGTCTCACGGGACATGTCCAGCTCTTCCACCATTCGGAAGATTCAGACGGCTTTGGGTGGCTTTTCAGTCGAGTGAGTATCCGAGAAATTGTGGAAGAGCTGAGCATGTCACAACATGTCCTGTGAGACCAACACAGAGGTGCTTTCATTCCGCGCCATTAGCGGCTCCATGGCAAATTCCTCCGCTCCTGTTTTCATGACAAAATCTCCTTTAACAGTGGAATGTGCCGGGAAAGTGCTAATGTCCACCTTTTCTGACATTTCTCTGGTAGTCAGATGACGTCCCGGATCAACACAGCATTCAGTTTGGAAATGATCTGGTCGTTTCAGCCTGTCGATCACCGCTCGGAGCGCGGCGCGCTCTCCGTCATTGTGCGCCATCTTTAAACCAGCTGTACCACTCCTTAATCTGTGTGATGCCCATTAAAATCATCCCTGAAAGCCATCTGAATTTTCCGAATGGTGTCCACCTGGCTGTCTCTCACAGTTTCTGGAAAAATTTGATGCAGCGCTGTTCCAGCCGTTCAGACATTTTCCTCACAATGAAAATCCGATGAGGGGGGAGGACCAGTGCTCACTCAAAGCCTGCTCACAGGCGAATGACGCAACCGACAGGCGTGAAAAAAACTCACGCATGCGCACGAAGGTTCAAGCTTGGCTGATGCAATCACATGTGATTCAAATCCATAAGGTTATTGCAAAAAATAAAAAGGTCTGATACTTTTCTAACAGACCTTGTATATAGGAAAAAGTAAATTTGACACATGCAAAGTGATTCAGTTTGTGTTATTCCATCAGTTGCCAGTGTTTTTTTATGACACTGTGCTGTGACTGACTAAATGTTTCTGTTGGAAGACAATGTGTGTCAGTGCTTTGGTAGATTTGGTGAACTGTGTTAGTGTATTGTATTTTGGAAGAGTGTGTCTGTGTTTATTTAAACTGTGTGAATTTGAGCATGAAATTACCTGTTTGGGGAATTGTGTGTTTCAGGTGTGATGTGTGTTAACAGTTTTGAAAAAGTGTTTAAGGTTCTGACAAATGGGTCATAGCGGTTGTAAAAAACTGTAAAGCCTCGGTCCCACCGAATAATGAAGGCTGAAGAAGGAGCCACGCATGGGTGTGGGGTGATTATTTGAAGAATGACCCACGTTTTGATCTATCACGTATCCACTATGAAGGTGCCACTATGTGCCTCTCTGTACCCCGCATGTGCCGCGTAGCAGCCTCTAGTGAGCCACGACCGACCTGTCATTACAGCCTCGAATGGCTCGCATCAGCCACACTAAGCCACGTAGTGCCATGATAGCGCCATGATAGCGCCATGATAACACCATGTTGGCGCACGTTTAGGCATGAGTTTGGTCCAAACCTCCAGCCCTCCCAAACCTGGTCCCTTTAAAGTGTGGGTTTTCAATTCACAGATTCACAGCAGCATTTAAAGATGTCCCTTCTTTTTTTTTTTAATGAAGTCCAAAAATAGACACTCCAGCACAGTTCCACAGCTGCTGTCCACCTGTAATGCACCAGACCAGCTAGACCGGAACCACGGGTTCCCGGAGAGCCGCCTCTGTGCTCCTCGCTGGCTCCGCGGCTCTCTGGCTTTTCTTCTGCGGCTTTAAACACACAAAACTTTATGTTTGTCCGTTTATTTCTGCAAAATCGCTCTTTTGCGCGTGCGCTGCTGTTGTCCTTTCATGGACAGCTGCCTCTGTGCTCTTTCTAAGTGGCTTCCTTTTCCATTTTATATATATATATATATATATATATATATATATATATATATATATATATATATATATATATATATATATATATATATACAAGTTATCATGATACAACTTTTAACAATTGTGGATCATGTTGTCAATCACGGCCTCACAATGGCTGAGGCTGGTTGAAGGGTGCAGCCAAATGTTGGGAGAACCACTGTCAATTCAGTCATGCAAACATTTTGTCGGGAGAACAGATGAGAATATTGTAATTCAGCACTAACCAATTTGCTCTGCACTACTGTCATACATGAGGCTTGCATTGGGACATAACCATGTGACATTTTACATATAGACTTACAACATTATTGAAGCATAGATTTGGTGTGGTATATTGTGTTGTAGTTCAACTTGGACAGCTTCAGTTGGACCAACGTAACATTACTTTGAGCAGATGGAATCAGTTAATCAGTGAAATCACCTGGTGCAGTGGGTGGTTACAAAGAAAACCTGCATCCTCTTGGCCCTTTCTGGAATCAGTTTGTCACCAATGATGTATGATGTATATGGAACAAAAAGAAGCAGATTCATACCTATCTACACAGCTAGCTAGCTACCTACCTACCGAGTTAGCTATTGAGCTACCTACTCCGATAGCAGTGGTGGGCACAGATAACCAAAAAATTAACTTCGATAACAGATAATCAGATAACTAAAAAGTTATCTTCGATAAAGCTAAAATGATAAACCACCCAAAAATGCATCGGAAGTTACAGATAACCAATAACCGATAAATTCCAGTATTGTCTCTGGTACACTTCAATCAATCAATCAACTTTTTTCTTATATAGCGCCAAATCACGACAAACAGTTGCCCCAAGGCGCTCCACATTGCAAGGCAAGGCCATACAATAATTATGAAAAAAAAACAAAAAAAACCCCAACGGTCAAAAAGACCCCCTATGAGCAAGCACTTGGCCACAGTGGGAAGGAAAAACTCCCTTTTAACAGGAAGAAACCTCCAGCAGAACCAGGCTCAGGGCGGGGCAGTCTTCTGCTGAGACTGGTTGGGGCTGAGGGAAAGAACCAGGAAAAAGAGATCGATCACTAATGATTAAATGCAGAGTGATGCATACAGAGCAAAAGAGAAAGAAACAGTGCATCATGGGAACCCCCCCACAGTCTACGTCTAAAGCAAATAACCAAGGGATGGTCCAGGGTCACCCGATCCAGCCCTAACTATAAGCCTTAGCGAAAAGGAAAGTTTTAAGCCTAATCTAAAAGTAGAGAGGGTATCTGTCTCCCTGATCTGAATTGGGAGCTGGTTCCACAGGAGAGGAGCCTGAAAGCTGAAGGCTCTGCCTCCCATTCTACTCTTACAAACCCTAGGAACTACAAGTAAGCCCGCAGTCTGAGAGCGAAGCGCTCTAATGGGGTAATATGGTACTACGAGGTCCCTAAGATAAGATGGGACCTGATTATTCAAAACCTTATAAGTAAGAAGAAGAATTTTAAATTCTATTCTAGCATTAACAGGAAGCCAATGAAGGGAGGCCAACACGGGTGAGATATGCTCTCTCCTGCTAGTCCCCGTCAGTACTCTAGCTGCAGCATTCTGAACCAACTGAAGGCTTTTTAGGGAACTTTTAGGACAACCTGATAATAATTAATTACAATAGTCCAGCCTAGAGGAAATAAATGCATGAATTAGTTTTTCAGCATCACTCTGAGACAAGACCTTTCTGATTTTAGAGATATGCGTAAATGCAAAAGGCCAGTCCTACATATTTGTTTAATATGCGCTTTGAATGACATATCCTGATCAAAAATAACTCCAAGATTTCTCACAGTATTACTAGAGATCAGGGAAATGCCATCCAGAGTAACGATCTGGTTAGACACCATGCTTCTAAGATTTGTGGGGCCAAGTACAATAACTTCAGTTTTATCTGAGTTTAAAGCAGGAAATTAGAGGTCATCCATGTCTTTATGTCTGTAAGACAATCCTGCAGTTTAGCTAATTGGTGTGTATCCTCTGGCTTCATGGATAGATAAAGCTGGGTATCATCTGCGTAACAATGAAAATTTAAGCAATACCGTCTAATAATACTGCCCAAGGGAAGCATGTATAAAGTGAATAAAATTGGTCCTAGCACAGAACCTGTGGAACTCCATAATTAACTTTAGTCTGTGAAGAAGATTCCCCATTACATGAACAAACTGTAATCTATTAGACAAATATGATTCAAACCACCGCAGCGCAATGCCTTTAATACCTATGACATGCTCTAATCTCTGTAATAAAGTTTTATGGTCAACAGTATCAAAAGCAGCACTGAGGTCCAACAGAACAAGCACAGAGATAAGTCCACTGTCCGAAGCCATAAGAAGATCATTTGTAACCTTCACTAATGCTGTTTCTGTACTATGATGAATTCTAAAACCTGACTGAAACTCTTCAAATAGACCATTCCTCTGCAGATGATCAGTTAGCTGTTTTACAACTACCCTCTCAAGAATCTTGAGAGAAAAGGAAGGTTGGAGATTGGCCTATAATTAGCTAAGATAGCTGGGTCAAGTGATGGCTTTTAAGTAATGGTTTAATTACTGCCACCCTTAAAGGCCTGTCGGTACATAACCAACTAACAAAGATAGATTGATCATATTAAGATTGAAGCATTAAATAATGGTAGGACTTCCTTGAGCAGCCTGGCAGGAATGGGGTCTAATAAGCATGTTGATGGTTTTGAATGAAGTAACTAATGAAAATAACTCAGACAGAACAATCGGAGAGAAAGAGTCTAACCAAATACCGGCATCACTGAAAGCAGCCAAAGATAACGATACATCTTGGGATGGTTATGAGTAATTTTTTCTGTAATAGTCAAAATTTTGTTAGCAAAGAAAGTCATGAGTCATTACTAGTTAAAGTTAATGGAATACTCAGCTCAATAGAGCTCTGACTCTTTGTCAGCCTGGCTACAGTGCTGAAAAGAAACCTGGGGTTGTTCTTATTTTCTTCAATTAGTGATGAGTAGAAAGATGTCCTAGCTTCACGAAGGGCTTTCTTATAGAGCAACAAACTCTTTTTCCAGGCTAAGTGAAGATCACTTGCAACTACTAACTAGCTGATTTTGAGTTTTAACGCCATGCTCGCTTTTGGAAGCATCAAAAACGACAACAGACCAAACAGTGAGTCAGCACTTCTGTCTTTGAGCGATCATGCCCCCTGCTGGAAGTTCCAGTTTACTACATGGCTTCCAGCACAGAAGCAACTGAGAGAAGCAACAAAGCTCAACTCTCTACTCAAACGCAATGCTACCATCAGGCCGAGGTCTTGGAAAATAAAGCAGTGCTGATTTATGGTTTGGTGTATAAATAAAATGAATACTGATAGAATAACTACATTAATATCAATTCTGTCATTTGTGCAAAGTTAAGATACAACATATATCTTTTAATGTTGAATAATGCACTAATTCTGAAGTTCTGTAACAAACACAGACAGTTGGCATTCTGGGTAAAATGTGCCTCCGCTACACTGATTGGTTGATTCATTCTATGTAAACCAACACATTAATGTGAAGTGTGCCGTGTGTTGGTGTTTACAGATAAATGTGATTTTGTAAAATATGCCATTTTTTATTTGTTAAAAAAAGGCATTTTCAAAAAAAAAAGCCAAGTTGTAATTAGATAACCGTCTGATATAACCGGTGTCAAAATAAATAGAACACCGCCATGATCTGTGTTGTGGAAAGTAACTTTGACAAGTTACTTTTTTAGTTGCTTTATACAGGTGCTTTATGCAGTTACTTCATTAGCAGCTTTATGCAATTACTTTACTAGAATCTGCAGAAAACTTGCACTAATAAGTAATGTAACTAATAAGGTAACGAGTAATCTAACTTGGTTACTCGTAAGAATGAGCAATCAGAAAAGTAACTAATCAGCCAAGTAACTAATAGTTACTTTTCTGAGTACTAAATCTTAAAAAAACCAAATTAGATTGAGTAACTTTATTAATTACATTCAGCAGCTGCCGACAAGGTGTCCGCAGCTGCTAATGAAGTAAATGTAAGAAGTAACTGTAAAATATAACTGTATAGATTAACTAATGAAGTAACTTTCCAAAGTTACTTTCCCCAACACTGGCCATGATCTACTGCTGCCAGTGCGAGTTCTGGCCCTTTTTCAGCTCATTTTCATTCGTGTGAAATTTTTTTGGATTGCAGAGTTTCAGGTTAATCGTGCATCCTGCATCATTTAGTATATATGGAGTAACGAGCTGCGTTTAACATCTCACGACCACCTCCTGATCGCTGATCGTATGGTCAGATGAAAATCAAACCTGTTTGATATTCTGGTCGGCCGTCGTGAGGGTATCCCGCTGCTGAAGTGCTACAAGTGTCCAAACTCTCGCACTGTACCTGTGCAAACACTGCAGACCTGTCTTGTAATGTTTTTTTTTGTTGTTGTTTTTTTTTTTACTTTGATGTCTCTCATTGAGAGTTTTTGCAAATTAAGTTTGAAAAAAAAGCTTCTGTTTACATTTTGCTTCTGGAAACATGAGTCCGGCGTGTGGTTTTTGAACGTACAATGTGTGTGAGAACATAAATCGTGCACTCTGAACTTTTACACCAACTTTTTCCTGTGGTATAGTTCGAGCTGGAACTGAGTACAGTGATTGAAAATATCAGCCCAGCTTCAGTTTGAATACTGCCATGAACACTACTGGCCAGTAGATGGCGGTAGAGACCTTGAAAACTTGCCAAAACAAAATTCCAGATCATCTGTGTTGCTGCTTGCTATGTGATGCATAGAATTTAATAAACACAAACACAATAATGTCTATAAACTCAGAGAATGTATTCATGAGAGTTTTAGGCACTAGAGTTTAATGCTGTTGTGCGTGGAGCCTGATCAGAGTGTCTGAAATGCATCTCTCCTGTCGTGAACTTACTGATATTACCCTATCACCCATAATGCACCTGGACACAGCATGTCCACACTAAAACCTTAAAAATTAGCGTATTACTTTAAAACTAAAACATATATCTGATATTTTCACTTTATAAAACTTCAGACATGACGTTAATTTAAATAACTTGTCCGAAATAAGTTTGGTTAAAATTTGAACCATGTTAAAAATGTATGTCTCTGGATGACTTGGGTGATATTGGCCATGTATCAGTATGGGGTTAAAAGAAATGAGGTTTTTTTTGGTGACCAGTTCTCCTTTGTCTGCAGAGGATAGAGCGATTTCTTCTAGAAGCAGTTCTCCTCTATTTGCAGAGAGTAGAACTGCACATCTGCTCACCTTTTTTTGCCATGTTAACGATCTAAAAATTTTCGGACAAAAATTTATTGGAAGGTAATTGGTCCTATAATGGTTTTCAAAGCTATCTGAAAAGATAATCTGATAATGAAAAATTTATCTTTCATAATTATTGGATTATCAGAACTGTGCCCACCACTGCCAGATAGATAGATAGATAGATAGATTGATTCATTGATTGACTTTATTCAACCCCAAGGGAAAATTTTGGAGGTATAGGAGCAAATACACAGATTACCAAATGTACCTACATAGAACATGCAGGCACAAGGTATAAAAAAGGTACAAAAAACAAAAAAGTACAAAAACATCCATCCATTTTCTAAACCTGCTTAATCCAGTTAAGGGTCACAGGGTGGAGGGAAACTATCACAGTGGTCATTGAGCGATAGGCAGGGTGCAATCTACACTTTGATTAGATATAAACAGAATAATAATGACAGGATTTATGATAAATCTCTGACCACTGAACAGACATAGAGTATATACAAGTATTACCCATTGCCTCTGCAAGATATGTCTCCTCTCCCAGCACAGAGGGGAGTCATGGTATTGCCTTATGGCCATAGGCAGAAATGATTTCCTTTAACAGCCTTTATTCCAGCGGAGTTGGATAATTCTCAAAGTGAAGGTGCTCTGCTGAGTGATCAGGAGCTCATGCAATGAATGTGAAGTGTTTTCCATGATTCTGAAAAGTTTGTGCAACATCTGTTTCTCAGTCACCAACTCAAGGGGCTCTAGTTTAGTTCCCAGCACTTCTTAAATCAGTTTGTTCAGTTGTTTTTGGTGTCATGAGTTCTGATGCTGTTATCCCAACAGATGGCTGCAAAGAATATTGCACTTGCAACAACAGGCTGGTAAAAGATACTGCATATATTGAAAGACCTGAGCTTCTTCTAGAAGTAGAACCTATTGTGTCCCTTCAGTAGAAAACCTCAGTGTTGAACTTCCGATTCAATCTGCAGTTAAGTGTCTGTAGTGCTCCACCACTTCTGTATTTTCCCCCTAGACATGCATATGGTGTCACACTGATTGAAACCATAAGTTTACATTCTTCATTCTTACATCCCTTACATGACTTTCCCCCTCAACTCTTTGCAACCTAAGCAGATGGTCACCCCTTTGAGTCTGGTCTGGTTGAGGTTTCGTCCTCAATATCATCAGAGGAAGTTTTTCCTTACCACTGTCACATGTGTGCTTGCTCTAGGGATTAGTAAGGTTAGACCTACTTGTGTGAAGCACCTTGAGGCAGCTTTGTTGTGATTTGGCACTATATAAATGAAAATAAATTGAAAGCATTTGATTTTGCTCACCATGTTGCTCTCTGGGACACCCTGAACATTTGTGGAGTCCCCAACAATTTGCTGGGCATCATAGGCAGCCTGTACACAGGTACTGTGGGTGCTGCTGAGCAGGAGCAGAATCTCTGACTTTGCTGAAAGAATACTGCCATTTTGTTAGGAATGTGTTTTGGTTAATACACAGTAAATTTTGTCGAATAATACGCTTATTAGAGAGTGAAACAAGATGTACCGTCTTGTCAGATTACATTTTTCAGGAGTCAATCACAGCATGATGGAGTTGATTTTACCCTGGGAGAGAATTGATTTTGTACTGTGACAGAGTATATTTAATTCTGTTTGGAACCAAATGTTATCCACAATTCCACTGGAACCAAATGTTATCCTGGCAGAGTATATTTTACTCTGCAAAATTTACTTTTCAGTGTTTGCATGGATTGCATTGCGTTGGGTTCGAAATCGGCAGTTTAGTTGTCTTTGTTGCCAAAGAAAGGTTTACTGACTTTGCAGATAATGCCATGATTATTAGATGCCTTGTTTGTAGCACTTAAGAAGCTCAATGAGGAATCAGAATATCTGGGTTTGTGATTGTCTTGGATCAAGAATAAAACCCAGTCATTCAGTTACTTCCTGGACTCTGCCATGAGAATTGTAGCTATATTTGGTGAAACTGTTGAATTTGTAGAGAGATTTCACTTTTCTTGGCAGTGATGTTCATGTCTCTGGATCCTTGATTTGAGATCAAGCGATACCTGTGAAGAGCATATGGTGTCATGAGCTCACTGGACAGTTGTTTCATGATGTTGTTGTCTTTGCATGGATCCTTGATAAAAGGACCAAGTGTTGGCTGAATGTGAATTTGGAATTTTTTCTGAGCCCACTCAATGACAGTGTCTATTCAGAATAGGTGTTAATTAAACTAAAGTGCTTTGAGCTCTTTTTCGGATAGACATTCCTATCTATTGGGCTCATGAAAAATGTCAAATGCTTCATGATGCCTATCTTAGCCATCACACACTTGGTCCAAATCATTAGGATCCTGTGGCTTTCCTGAGGCTCCACTGATCAAAGTCAACAAATCAATGGTTTTGAGCTCTACAGAGGATCCTTGTGTAACACTGTACTGACACTTTTTAAATGGTCACTTAGAGAGACCTAGATGAGGCTTATCACTTGTGTAGTGAGGAGACATCAGCAACAACATTTTGTCCATGTTTCTCTGGGCACGATGCACAATGCAGGTGCCTCATGGTTGATGATCCCAGTGGCTGCAGAAGGCCAAGGGGAAGTTCACTTTACTGTTGGCTGGGGCAGATAAATGGTTACTTTTCAGAGGTGTTCATGGATCAGTTGTCTAACTGAACAGTTGCCATCCATGATGGTTCAGTAGTGTGGTGGATGTGGTGACACATGAAATCAGTTCATGTTCCCAGAACTTATTATGATTGTTATTATTAAATTTTTGGAAGGTCCTGGTTGGATAATTGGCATAATTCAGGCTTAAGCTCCTTTCACACCGGTACAAATGTTGAGTTGCGTTTAGAGTACGCCTGAAATGCATGTGTACTCTGTTTCGTTGTGTTCATAGATTTGCTTGCACCTCCGTATGTTTGCTTTTAATGTATAAGTACTGTTGCATGTAGCCCTTGCCGCTATTTAAAACCAATTCAACTCTTTTTCACTTCACTTCTGCTGGCTGTGCAGAACACATCGCTGCGCTTGGAAAACAGTGGACTGTATCATGAGGTTTTTACAGTTGCATTACTGCCACTGTTGTGCTATTTTCTGCCTCAGTGGAAATGCGCACAGTTCTCAAACCGATTCATGAAAGCAAACGGCACTCACGTTGTCCGAGGTACAGCGGGACACACTGCTGTCTCATCACGGCTCGTAAAATCAAATCACGAAGTTCAGAGTCTGTTGTGTGCTCCCAAAACAAGAAAAAAAGGAAAATATTGCCATTTAAACTCACATACTTAACATCACACACACAGACAGAGAGAAAGAGAGGTCTTGTGTGCAGAGTGGAGACGTTTGGCTCCATGGTGCTACAGACTGCCTAGACATGCAGATGGATTTGATACATTGGAAAAAGTCAGAAGACATTATTTCCAGGACTTAATGGACTTTATTAACATACCACAATCGTGAGAGAACTTAAGAAGTTGAAAGTGCTGAGGATCTCCAGCAGGCAGTCGCGCGTGTGCTCCGTGCATGAGGAGTGGATGGTGGACATGTCCTCTCGCTGGCCATCCATCTGTGAGGAGTTAACCTGGACATGGACATGTCCTCTCGATGGCGATCTGTCCAAGCAGGAGTTAATAGACTTTATTTAACTTGCCACAATCTTGAGAGAACTGGAGGAGGTGAAAGCAAAGTGGAGCTGCATCTGGCAGTCTCGCGCTCGATCCATCCATGATAAGTGAACGGTAGACGTGGACATGTCCTCTCACTGGCAATCTGTCAATGAGGAGTGGATCTGGACATGTACTCTGAACGTGGAAGCTTGGCTCGCCTCTTTTTCTTCTGTGGTTTTGAAGCTTCACTGCCAGCAAAGTCCAGCAGGATAAATAAAATCTATCAATCCAGGTATGTACTGATAAAAGGATTTTACACCCTGTAGTGTAGAATTGCGGAGTCTTGGTGTACAGTAGTGCAGTGTTGTGTAGACTTGCTTAAAAACTGTGTACTTTGTGTCCAGTGCTCTACGCCAAAAAAATGAACAAGGTTTAATTTTTTGCATCCACCTCGTGTAGCCCTCAGCATTCACCCTATTGACGTATCCCATAATCCCTTGCGTGCCAGAGAGTTGCTGCAGTCAAACAACATAGAGAATCCACATGATGACAATTGTAAATGAATATTATACTACAAAATGTCATTTTTTTAAATGCTTTTCCTCACGTTAATAAGAGACTGCTGCATGATACCCTGAAAACTTGCTAAAACAATTATAACAAATAATCCGTGTCTGCTACATTTAATCTGTGTGGAATTTAATAAACGCAAAACAAATTTCAGACATATTATATATATTAGTCTGGAACAAAGAGGTGTTGAAAGAACAATAATCAAGACGTTTAAGAGCAGACTTCACTTTCCCCCAGAACGACATGATCAGGAAGCGATTGTAGCTCACAGCAGCTCCCATTGAAAATAACGGAGAGACAGCCTGTGATTCTCACATGTTTACATAAAATAAACGCAATAACAATGTCTATAAAACCAGAGAATATATTCATGAGAGTTTTAGGCACAATATAAAAATAGTTTTATGTTGCGATGTTAATGCTGTTGCCCGTGTGCAGCGGTTAAAGTGAAGCCCGATCAGAGCGTCTCAATGCAGTTCTCAATGTTACTGAGATCTCGCAGCCCGGCGACCTCTCCGAGGTTTTGTGGGATTTGAAATGTCAATAGGGTGAATACTGCTGCGTAGGGGAGCAAAAACTTGGCATAGAGCTGCTTAAACATGGCATAGAGCTGCATAACTTGACGTAGTCAGTACACCGCAATACGCAACTCTACACTGGCCCCGGTGTGAAAGGGGCTTTAGTGGCCTCCACCTGTAAAACTACTCCTAATTTGGGTGTCATCTCATTGTTATTCTCTAGTGCACCTGTTGTTAATTTCATTAACACCAAAGCAGATGAAACTGATTAACAACCCCCTCTGCTACTTAACTGACCAGATCAATATCCCAGAAATTATATTCACTTGATGCTATAGTCTGATTAAAAGTGTTCCTTTAATTTATATATGTAAAATTCATCCTCAGACTCACCTCACATTTATTTATGAGTGGACTGGGGAGTCATCACTCATACTGTCCGAACACAGAGCTGGATGAGCTACTCCATATAAAAGCAGAGCTTTTAGATCTTTCTATTAGAACCGCGCAAAAAAAGAAATCTATTTGTTCCAGACTGCTGGTGTGATTCCACAGGGCAGAGTGGGAGAGGAGAGAGAGAGAGAGAAAATAAACAATGTTTCACTGCAGTTTAAGTGTTGATTGGTGTAATTAATCATAACTTCTTTTATTTGAAAAGCAAACTTTCAGATATTTATTTAGATTTCAAACTGAAATTAATCATCCATCCTCAAGAGCACCCATGGAACATTTGATGCATGAGCTTTTTGCTTGGGAAAACAAAGGTCGCACTCTAAAATAAATGGCATCATCAAAAAGAAGCATGATCTGAAAATTCTCAAACAGTGCCTCCAAAAATCAGGCAGAAAGTTAAAGCTTAGTTGCAACTGGAGGTTCCAACAAAGTCAACATTTCCAAGCGTATCTCCAAAGTTGTGACACAACAGCTTGAAGGCAAAAAAAGTGAAAGTGTTGGAGTGTCCTTCCCCAAGCACTGACCTGAAACTCAGAGAACATGTGGAGATTGAACATAACAGATGTATCCAGGGAAGGAGTTCCACACGTGACATGATTTATATCACTGCTGTCAGGAGGAAGGGGTAAAAATTCCAGAAATATATATTGAGATGCTTCTTGTTGGGGTTCAGTTCTGGGGGTTGTGTTGGATGTGTCCCTTGTGCCCATGTCCTTTCGTGTCTTAGTGCTCTCCTGTCATGTTGTTTTCTGGTTGAAGGTTTGTGAGTGACCATGTCTCTCGCTGCGTGTCTGTGATGTTAATGTGTGGTGTGGTTCTTACTCGTTTCTGCTGGGTACGGGGACCGGGGTTTCCTTTCATTCGTGCGCTGCTTCTGGGGGTTTCCCCGGTTGTTGCGATCCATCTATGTATGTCCGCCCAGGGTTTTGGTTTTTAGTTATATTTCTTCCTTGATTTAGGTTTGTTTATGTCCCCTCAGGTTCTGTGTCAGCTCGCCCTCGGTGGTTTGTTTTGACAGCTGTCTTTGTGAAGCTTCCGCCTTCTCATGCTGTCAGCCAAGCACGGGGTTTGTTGACAGTTGTCATGCGATAGCTCCGCCCCTTGCACATGTAGTGTTTATTTTCCTTTTGTGTGAAACATTCTGAAGCTTTCCCTATTGATCGTTTCTGTGAGTCATTACGATATTGTGTTATACATTTCTAGATTTCATGCTCAGTTTATTTCTCCACCCGATCAGATTATTTTGTCATCTTTCAATACTGATTGATTTGTTTTTCCACGTGCCTCCTGTGTTTACGTTCACACCTGTTGGTCATAGTTTGTCATTAATTCCGTTTGTTATTTAAGCGTCACTTGAATCAGGGCTGGTGCTGGTCGATTGTTTTGCCACACGTCTTGCCACAGAAGAAGCTCTTTTGTCCACCTTTCTGATCATTTTGTTACTCCGCAGGTTCCAGCTTCACTGAAGGTCTGTTCTTTAAAACTGCTTCTCTTGCTGTCACGTTTTGACAGTTGTTTTTTGTTATCACATTTTTTCAGTCTCTGTGTTTAGAGTTTTGTTGTTTTGTTCTGTTTTAGAGTTTTTGATTCTCCTGAGTTTTTTTTTGTTTTTTGTTTTTTTTTCCACATCACCTCCATTAGTCTGAGAATTTACTGGACAGTTAAATGTTCCTGGATTTTTTCACCTGATGTTTTTAACCCTCTGGGGTCCGAGGGCATTTTGTGGACAGTTCACTCGCCTGGCATAAATGTTTTATTATTGCTGTTAACAGCTCTCCCTGCATCCTACAATCAAGTTTTATGTCTCTTGTTTTTAAGGACAACCTGTGCTTTCAGAATATATATATATATATATATATATATATATATATATATATATATTTGTGTGTGTGTGTGTTTTATAAGTGTAATAAAGGTTTACAATCAAAATTAGGCAAGGAAAAAATAAAGCAAAAAATAATTTTCCACACACATTTATTCAAAACACACAGCAAACTATAATAAACAACTGTTTTGACACTTTATAAAGGTAATTTGAGGTCTTGTGTGAAAGTCTGTACAACAAAAAGGTTCAAACAATAAACACAAATGCACATTTGATGGTGCATTTGTCTATGGTCTATGTGTTTTGTTGTCCATTGATATGGTAAACAGTGCTTTACACAGAGAAAGCAACAGAGTTATCCAGTAACATTCACATGCAAACTAGTGGAGCAATCCTGATAGTTACACACTCTTTGTTTGAGCACGTGAGATTGTCATCAGAGGCTCTCCGTCTGCTCCTGCTTTCACTGATTGCTGTGCGTAATGGTGCAGGGCACACTGAGTATGTACTAATAGTATGTACTCATTGGAGCTATTCAACCGGGCTTGGATTTTGGAAAACCACGTGACGGTGAACCAATTCTGATTGGACACTCACATTGCTCACGTCATCACCCAGTTTCTATGAGGAGTACAAAGATGGCTGATGGCTGGCTCGAAAGTCCACGGAGTTAACTTTTCAGCAAAAAAAGACTAAGTCTCTATCTCATATCATTCAAAAGTTATTTATAATTTAGTAAAGCTTGGTCTTAGTTGTCATATACGACAGTGTCGACCCCAGAGGGTTAAATGAACACCTTGTTTTGCACCATACTACTACTCTTTTTTTCAGCATCTGCATTCTGGGGTCCAGTCCCTAGTGTTCCAGGGTTCTAAACCGTAACACTTCTGGAAGTCAAGCAATTTATTCACAAATGGTGGCCTTAGAGGCCACCAGTACAGTGTGATTATTAATCACAATCAACTTGATAAGCCTGTCTGTATTTTATATTGTGGTCGCTGTGCATGTTAAATGAATCCAAAGTAATTTGGCTTCTGCCTTTTTACTATGGACCACCACATGGTATCCAAACTGCATCCATGCATTGATTTGGCACAAGATTTTTATGTCGGATGGCTTCCCTGACACAAGTCTACGTTATGTAGAAAATGAGCACAAGTGGTCTTAAAATAGTAACTTTCTTTTTTGGGAAATAAGCACAATGCCACTTGAAGGTTCACTAGTCCTCAGTTACAACCCAAAATGCTGTTGTTTTTACAGAGTGACTTCAGGAAATTTTACAGACCCACTCACTCTCTGAATGATCAGCTCCTTTAATCCTATGCTCATCCTCCTAATTGCAGAGAATGTGATTCAAGTTAAGCAATTAAAAAGCAATATCACCAAATAAAACAGTATGTTACAAATTGAATGTCAATTGGTGAGCCTTTTGGAAATCTTCTCTCAATGATTGTGAGTGACCACACAACCATTTAAGACACATTCACAGCTCTAACGTCCGGTAAAACAGTTTTGCATAGAATGGCTCCATTTCCATGGATGAGTTCCATCAAAGTCTAACTGAAACAGCCTGCACATCTTCATGCATGCTTTCATATAAGCCTCATCCATGCTAAGTGGAAAGAATTCACAAGGAAAAGGGATGCAAAAGATGCTGTATGAGTGAAGTGGCCGCGCGGTGCATTATGGGTAGGCTAAAATATTCAACTACCAACCCACAAGCTATGACGGCAGAAAGCAGCGAGGAGTGCTGTGATTTGGATCATTTCAACTGCTGGAAAGTTGACGATTTAAAGCGTTTTTGTAAGCTCTGCGGATTGCCTGTTACAACAAGGACTACGTACGGCAGTGGACAGAAGCAGAAAGAAGAGCTGGCTGTACTTGTGTGGGTTGCATTGTTAAAGAAACTACCATCGGTGCCGACAAAGGAGGAAGAGCGTGCTGCTGTTGAAAATGACCAGTCCTTGTTGATAGTTGGAGACAAACAAATTTCTGACCCCTTGAAGACAACTGACGGATGGTTAGACGAAGTCCAGAGACTGAAACTGTGGATATTGCAGAATATTTGCTAAGCAGGGATGAGAAATCGCTACTCCACCGGCTTCATAATGACGACAGTGACGGTTCAGTCTCACATATAACCTCTTTGGTGTCACGTTTGTTTTGATAAGTTGACAGACATACAATGACATGTGCATGCATGCAGTTTGTTTATAGAACATGTCAATATTACAATATTACGCGCCACGTCATTCATGGCGCGACATTACAGCCATAAGCCGATGCACGAAAACGGCGGCACGGTTTCAGCATATTGACAAAATAAATGTGTGCAAGAAACTTACAATTTTAGACTGTCTTTTATATCCGTCTGGATCTTTCTTTTCTGTGGGGAAACTGTGTAGAATGAACGGAGGTTTACAACCACATTTGTGCTTCTTTCCGTCTTTGTGTGGACTCGGCAGAGCTTTGCAATCGTGTTTTCTGCCAACTTTCAAGCTTATAAATTCCGTTCATGCATTTCAAAACAGCACAATGCGCCCCTGTCATTATTGTATGCGTGGCTTAAGGCTTAAAGCCTTTGAAACAATCCCTGTAAGCCTTAACTTTTACAGTCCGCTAATGCTACTGTATATGAAATTCAATGGGAGTGGTGTGAGTTTGGTAGTTGGGATTTTTGCCCCCATTTGACCCACGCATGCGCAGATGCGTTGCGCACTTCGCTTATAGTCATAGGTGTTTATCCAATAAGGCCCTGTCACACCTTGACAATTTAGCCAGTGTTTCCCAACCACATTAAAAAACGCTGGCATAAGTCTAATAAGTTAAGGGTAAGTTTTTTATTAGTTAAGAGCATGGTGAGGCACGTTGATATACGTTTTAATATGCTGAGCTCCTTGAAAAATTGTGGGCATGCTGATCATCATCATCAGACGACTTGATCAATCAGGTGTGATCAGACCTGAATTAAATGCTGTGACTCTTTAAACTTTTAAAGCGCTGTCACTGTGATCTGTCGGTGTGATCACCACACCGACAGATCACACAGCACTTAATTCACACCCAATCGCGGTTGACTGGTGCTTTAAAAATATAAATCATCACACTGTTTCATTATTCAGGTCTGTGATGACCTGATCAGGTCCACTGATCAGAGTGGACCTGATCAGAAAGCAACCGCTTGGTGCTTTGAAAGTTTAAAGAGTCACAGCACTCCATTCATTCATGGCAGTGTTTACCACAGCCAGTGGACTCATCAGCATTGTGTACACAATGAAAATGGTCCACCAAGATAAAAAATGAAAATACAAAAACTAAAATAATGTTAAATTACTGTTTCTGACCTGCACCACACTGTGCAGTACTGACCCAAACCACTTGGTGGAAACGGGTCTGTCGGCACATTAATTTATTAGACGTACGCCAGCGTATGCCGGTGTGTTTAGTATGGTCGTCATACACAGGCTAAATCGTCAAGGTGTGAGAGGGCCTTTAGTTACAGCAACATCCAGCATTATGCTGAGCCATCTGATTCTGTGCTTTCGAGCATACACCCTCTCCCTGTCTGCAGAACTGTTTCCTCAGCAGAAATCCTCTTCATGTCTTCACCTGTGTCCATTTCATACTACAGCGATGCGCACCGTGCACATATGGGATGACGTGACATTCTGATTGGTTGATGTCATAATGTGCCTTGTATAATGTAACACCTCAAACCAGCCTTTTTGAAGCCACTGTTAAGGTTTGCACTCAGAATTATGTGCTCTCAAAATAGCAATGTGTGCTCAATGGCACCCCCTGGATTGGCACGATGCATTTTAGACTTTCTGCTATCAAATCAGTTGACAGCTACTCAAATCCAACCACATTTGACAAAATATGCAAGTTTGTCAGATGTGGTATCTGAAATGAATTGTCTTTTGAAGTCATCCACAGTACTGACTTTTCTATGTGCAATTTATCCTCAGTCAGATGCATTAGAAAATGGGAACCACAGCTGACTGCCATGTAGTCGATCATAACAAAAAGGAATGTGTTATATAATGCTGCTTGACATCATTTTTCTATCCATTTAGGTCTGCCATCTACACACCATATCTAAAAACATATGATGGATGAACTTAACCTATGGATTTAGATCACATACACAAATACAACTAAAGATATGCAAATAATTTGATCGCATTTCTAAGTTAATCAGTACAGGAGTTGTGCCTGTCAATAATTGAATGTTTTTAGCCGCCATCTTGCATTTTCTCAATTTTGACACATTGCGACTCAAAATTCAGCCCAGCATACAGCAGATTAGAATTTTTCACACTTCATTACCCCTAAAAACCTTTATGCCATAAATTACCAGAAAATGCCTCCAAGATTAACATTTTTTTTTCAAAACTGATCTAGCCTATTAAGATAGGGCCTAAAATGTTGAAGGATTGCCTGATTTTCTTAATTTTTAATTTGAATGGATTGAATTATCATTTTGTTATGATCAGGCTTAACAGTCAGTCAACTGCATCTCCTCTGTATTTGGGGAATCCAAGGGCATGTCAGCCATCATCTGAGATGGTTGAATTTACAGAATGTTAAAAATGCTCTGAAATGAGCCAAACACACTTGACAAACTTTCAAAGTCTGAGCTGAAAGTTTTTAACTACATAGAGACTGAAGGAAGAATCAGTTTCAGAGATCATGGCAGAAGCATCTCTGAGAGAGCTGGATCTCTGCACACATCCTCAGCTTTTAATTGGCTCTGCCTTTATACCTAAATATGTGTGCCCCAAACCTTTCCAAGCATTGCATTTCTGCCATGTTTTTTCCCCCCTCTATCACAACAAAAAAGATAAAACAAGCTTGTGTGCAGCAACAGCAGCTTTTCAAGACAAGCTCAACAGTTAAAAGGCACTCAGGATGCTTATTTCTCATCTTCATTGAGAAAAGGAAAAAGTGCAGCACTTAATGTGAACCAGAAGTCAAGAAGAAGAAAAAATAAAATAAATACAGACTGTATTTATTTACCCACTTATTTACCCCAAGGCGCTTCACATGGGTAAACATGGGTAGACACTGTTCTAAAATATGATTTGTGCAAAACTGCATGATTATTTCATTTTCACACATTAGCTGGTTGATAACACAAAGCAAGACAGTGCTGCAAAATGCTTGGGCTCTAATGTCAGAAGTATCCACAGCCATCGCAACAGATTTTCCTCTTAAATCCATCTGGCCTATTTCATGTAACACATATGTAGTTTTTTTGGTGAACTCGTGTAAGAGTTATTTCCACAACATTAGGGAATCTTCCAGGGTCTTGGATTCAATTCAAAGCATCCCTCCACTTTCTATACCTGCTTAGAGTCACAGGGGGTTGGAGCCTATCCCAACAGTCAGAGGGCATGAGGCGGAGTACACCCCAGACAGGACACCAGTCTATCACAGGGCCTCACACACACACACACACACACACACACACACACACACACACACACACACACACACACACACACACACACACACACACACACACACATACACATATGGCCAATTTAAAGTTTCCAACCGACCTAACCTGAATGCCTTTGGTTGTGGGAGGTAGCCGGAGCACCCGGAGGGAACTCATGCAAACATGCGGAGAACATGCAAATGCCACACAGAAAGGCCACAGGTAGGATTCAAACCCACAACCTTTTTGCTGTGAGGCAACAGTGCTAACCACCAAGGGGCTGTTTTGCCCAATTCAATTCAATAGCGCCAAATCACAACAATGTTGCCTCAAGGCGCTTCACATGGGTAAGCTGGATAGCAACCACACAGGTAGACATCTAGTCTATCTAAACTTTTCATATCTGTCCACAGCAGGGAGGTGAAATTTGGCATCTTTCTCGCATTTTCCAGTTGCTAGGTCTACAGGACTAAGTTACGTACATGCTGGATCATACCCAGAGAATGGTACCAATGCAAAATATCGTGACAGTGTGATGTTTCCAGCCCAGTCTCACACTTTTTCATGCTCCTGTCATGAAATGAGTCACATTTTCATGAAGCGTTATTTTTTATTTTACTATTTCTAACCCTACCCCTTCCCCTAACCATAACACATGCAGACGTCCCCCCCACTGTAACCCTACTTTTCGTGCTCCTGTCACAAAATTAATTTGTACTCCCATCATGAAAATGTGACAGTTTTCGTGAAGGTATCAATGAACCATAGATTATTTTACATTTCGAGATTGGGTTGGATGTTCTGCCAGCACACAAGTGATGCTGTTGATACAAAGTCTTTGGAGTGGTACCCAAGGATTCTCCAAAGACACCTAGTATTGACAACATGTTGTCATAGCCTTTGGTCACTGATTAGTGTCCAAGTGTCACAACCATACAGTAAGACAGGAAGCACCAAAAGACCTGGGACTTCTTTCTCCTTCAAAGGTTTTGATATTGCTGAACACCTCTGTCTGTCACCTCTACCCATGCATTTATTGACCTCAAAGGGTGAGGGCCCAGAGATATTAATGTCACTGCAGAGATAACTGTATCTCTCCATAAGTTTGGCATATTCACTGCGCACACATACACTGCTGATGGCCAAGTCTAGGAAGCTGGGACAATCACAAACTCAGACACTTTGACTCGTCACTCAGTTTCTCAAATGATGTAATCAGGATATCCACTTATGGCACAAATATCACATTGTCTGGGAAGTCAAGGTCAGTCAATCTCTCCTCACTAACAAAAGCATCTCAACATTGAAGGTTTGTAGCCATGCTAATGCACCCCAGAAACATTTACTGAAAAAAGTCTGAAGGACCTAAATGATGCAGTGAGATGCTGAAGCACTTCACTTGTTCATGTCTGCGACACAAACATATTAGTAGGGGGACCAATCCATCCATTTTTGGTGGCTGTAATTTTCACATGTTAATTTTTGGAAGGTAGTATTATTGGGGTTCCTAGAAAGTAAAAAAAAAAAGATGTCTATTTTTTCTGTTGGGTTTAGTTTGTGTAAGTAGCATAATTACCTAATTACTTGCCAGAACAGGAAATGGCTATAATGTTGTTTTTAGTTAAATGAGAAAGGTGATCTAAGCGTCTCAGTCCATGTTGTGATGTCCAGAAATATGTCTTTTAACATGATGCAGTTGTGTAACTGTTCCTCTTTAACACAATATACATAAATTATTTAAAACTAGTGCATTGCCCGTGTTGATCCACAGGTTCTAGATTGGGTAGTGTTAATAAAATAATGACCTGACATTTTTCAAGGGTGGTAATAAATTATGCAAAGTTTCTGTAATGAGTTGGAATGGCGTGTGAGTCCAAAATGTTTTTAAAATCTTAGACCTCAACACTTTTGAGAAGAACTCAGCACTTTTATTTCCTGTTAATTACATACATTTTAAATGTTAATTTACTATCTTAATGTATTTATAAATTGTTTAGATTCTTGTTACCATATACACACTATTATTATTATTATTATTATTATTATTATTATTATTATTATTATTATTATAGTATTTGATTATTACTTGTATTTTGTCATTTGATTTTTAAATAGACCACAAAGGAAACAAGAGCAAACAGATATTTCTGACGTCTGTCAGTCTGGATCTGGATCACCTCCAAAATTCAGTGGAGTCTTCCATGCCCTAATATCTATCTGTGGTGCAAATTTGCTGAGAATCCATGAAATAGTTTCAATGTAATCCTTCAAAGCCTATAGAAAGTGAAATTTGATTCAGGATCTGGATCTGGATCACATCCTAAATTTATGGGTTCTTCCATGGCCTAATATGTATCTGTGGTGAAAATTTTATCAAAATCTGTGCAGTAGTTTTGACGTAATCCTACTAACAGCCAGACAAATAAATAAATAAATGCTGATGATTTTCAGAATCACCTTTATTGCACAGTAAACCAACACAATGAAATTTGCTTGTGCATTCTCAAAAACAATGCCCACCCTCACACATAACTTGCGCACACACATACTTCAGAAAATATTAAGAACATCAGGAGATTTTTTTTTGGGGTGGGGGGGGTGGGGGGGGGGTGAGGCAAGCTCTGAAACCTTTAAATTACAACTTCCAGTCAGACATATGTCTCATATTGCACTGTCCCCAGCAGACATAACTCATATTGCACTAATCCCTCATTGTCTTCATCCCATATTGCACATGTCCCATATTGCACATGTCCCTCTAAAACGTCAGTTGACATTTGAATTACTCAACTTTAATAAAACCCTTAAATAGCTAAAAATCAATCCAACATTTAATAAATATACCTAAAAAGTTAAAATAGTTAAAATCAGATATTGCACATGCCCCCCATTATTCTAATTAAGGAAATGCAGTTGTTCTGACTGGAGCTTGGACTGTTCAGTTCTGTAAAGGCTCTAGGAACAAAGCTGTTTTTCAGCCTTGTGGTGTGGGCTTTGAAGGCCCGATAACGCCTGATGGATGGAAGCAAAGAGAAAAGGTGGTGCGAGGGGTATGTTCCATCCTGCAGAATAGTGCTTGCTCGACGGAGGCAGCGGGTCCTGAAAATATCATCCAATGAGGGAAGAGGGAGACCAGTGATCTTTTCTGTCAAACTTATGACTCGTTTGATGGATTTCTTATTGTTTTCATAGCATTTAGCAAACCATGCTGTAATGCAGTAGGTTAAAACACTGTTGATGGACCAGTGATAAAAGGCCTTGAGGAGCTCAGCAGACAGGTTGTTCTTCAGTGTTCGTAATAAATAAAGCCTCTGGTGCGCCTTTTTAACCACAGCAGATGTGTTTACTTCCCACTTAAGATCCTCAGTGATCCAGGTGCCCAGAAATTTAAAACAAGAGACCTTCTCTCCTACCTCACCTTTAATGGTTAAGGGGGAGGGGTCATCCTTGTGCTTCCTGAAGTCAACTATGATCTCTTTAGTTTTCTTGACGTTCAGGGTCAGATTATTTTCTGTGCACCATTCAACCAGCCTTTCAACTTCATCTCTGGAGACTGTCTCATTGCCGTTGAAGACCTGTCCCACCACAGTGGTGTCATCAGCAAATTTTATGATTGTATTTGAGGGATGGGTGGGGATGCAGTCGTATGTATAGATGGAATAAAGCAACGGACTTAGCACGCAGCCTTGTGGTGCGCCAATGCTGAGAGACAGACTGGAGGATAGATATGGGCCCAGTCTGACTGCCTGTGGGCGGTCAGACAGGAAGTCTTTAATCCATGTGCACATAATATTGCTGAGGCCCAGGTTGAGGAGCTTTGTGACCAACTTACTGGGTACAATCATGTTGAATGCAGAGTTGTAATCTATAAAAAGCATTCTCACACTTGTTCCTTTATTGTTGAGGTGCGTTAAAGCTGTGTGGAGAGCCGTGATGACTGCATCCTCTGTAGATCTGTTTGCCCTGTAGGTGTATTGATGCTGGTCCAGAATGGGGGGAAGGACAGATTTTAACCCTCTGGGGTCCGAGGGCATTTTTTGGACAGTTCACTCTCCTGGCATAAATGTTTTATTATTGCTGTTTAAAACGCACCCTATATCTCACAATCAATTAGTATGTCTCTTTTTTCAGGACAACCTGTACTTTCAGAATATATATGCTATAGTTGTGTTTTATAAGTGTCATAAAGGTTTACAATCAGAAATAAAGGAAAAAATAAAGCGGAAAATAATTTTCACACACATTTATTCAAAACACACAGCAAATTATAATAAACAACTATTTTAACACTTTATAAATGTTGTTTGGGGTCTTGTTTAAAAAAATGTACAAAAATAAAGGTTTTAAAATTAAAAAAAGCACATTTTGAACAATATATACAAAATGGTCTATGCGTTTTGTTTATCTTTATGCCACATCTCAAAGCAATTTCTGTCTGCTATTACATAAAGGCTTACAACACAAAATTTTTATTTCCATGGAGTTTGACTCTCTCTTGGAATGTGTTCCTGCGCTGTAAACAACCTCTCCTCAGAACCCCCCCATTCAATTCATATGCGTGAACGGCACTTTACAAGTGAGAGCGAGAGAGGCTTAAGCCCAGGTTACACATAGACGGTTTTGTCGGCGGGTAGTACATAGACCGAAGTTCGTGGTAGTTCTGGCTGTTTTCGCAGTGGAAAGGGGCGGAGCATTTTGCGGCATTTTGAGCGCAATACTAGCCGCAAATACGCGGATAAAACGCCGCTAAATCCGCCGAATAAAGCAGCGTTTTGACGCCGTAGCATCCGGCACACATCAGGCAACGGGGGTTAATACCCAGTTCTATCCTTTACAATCACAGGTTAAGACACGCGTGAGAACGGCGGTGTTCTGCTGCCGCCAATAATGCCCTGTGTACCGCTGGATTTATCCAGGCAAATCCTGCATTACTCCAGGAACTTTTGCATATAGGCACCACCCCCAGAGTATAATAGGCTGAAGCCTCTGTCATTTCAGGGGGAGGGAGATCATCCTCAGCCTTTTCTTCTCCTTTCTTTCCCCCTCCACCACAGGGCTACCCTCTGCTTCTGAACCAGACCTCTTGGTAAGTCCTTGCTGCTGCCAATTTTCTTTTAGGAGGCATACTGGAGCTTCTCTGCAAAAATATCTGGAGCTGGCCACGAGTGAGAGGCCTGCATGCAGTGCGCTAGCGTTTTTATACTGACCGCCGCCTATCGGCCGTTTGGAACGCCGTTAACCTGGAGGTGCCGTTTAGAATGGCGTACTGTCCGCTAGCGCCGCTGTTTTGTCTTCCTCTGTCACCGGTTAAAACGCCTTTGAGGATGCAGATGTGGGCTCTATCACTGTTTTACACGCCGTTGATTAGGGATACAACACCGGCCGCCAATTACGGTGTTGTAAACTGCGGCACGACAGGGAGGGGCAGGATGAAACGGCGATTAAAAAGTGTCAAATGCCGTTGATCGCGTTGTCTCTGTCGTCACGCGAATTCTCCGGGAGCGCTCCCGGAATTATTTGACATGTTGAATAATTTTTTCAACGATTCCCAGTAAAACCGGAACTAAGCCATGCCCCCTAGTGCTGCGTTAACAACGGTGTGTGATCCTTAAGACGGCCAAAATGTTATGTGCAGACGCGAATTGAGGAGCGCGACCAGCGTCTGACTGAACCCAGCGCTAAATAACCAGAAAGCGGTTCCAAAACAAAACAATTTTATTTTTCTCCCGTGCAATAATTGGTGTACAACATAAATGTGCGTTTGTCTGAAATGGATCAAAGCTCGGTGCTTCTGGACCCAGACTCACCGCCGAACACCCCCCAGGTGGATACGACAAACTGACTCTGTGAAGGATGGAAAAGGTGAGGTAAGTCAACAGCTACAACAAATATCCTTCAAAGGCACGCACTATCAGCAACACATTCAGGTCTGAATTTAAGCTTTATGTAAATGAGCAGCTTCTCACAACAGGTGGAGGATCATCAGTCCGTACGCCACGGCAGTGAGAAGCGAGCTGCACAATTCTCATCAATGTTCAAATATAATGCGTAACAAAATATCAAATTACTGTTAACACTTATTCAGACAATCAATCACCTCTGATGTGTGCTGACAGCATGTATCCCTCACCAGTCCTCCTTCACAGGCACGATGTGTCAAACCCAGGCTCGGTCCTCAGCGTCTCACAAACGAACGTCACAAGGTCGAGTTCCCGGCAATTCTGCTTGAACCACTCATGGCTTAAATGCAGAACGCCATCTCATTATCTGCTTCAGCTGAAAGTCTTTAAGTTTACACGTGAGCATCATCCACAGGTGCTGCGAGTCAGTAGGCCTGCACGTAAACATCCTCCACAGGTGCAGCTAATTATGCTGATGAGGGTGAAGGACTCTTCTGCCAGCACCTTCTCCACAGACAAAAAAATCAGTTTGCATACCACCTGGAGAGCAAAGAAAAGAAAACAACACAAAAACATCCAGCCAAACCCCCAACACACAACACAAAAACTCTTCTGGGACGCTTCCGGGAGCTCTTACTGTCTATGTGTAAACGGGGCTTTATTCAACAATTCCTGGCCAAGTAGTGAGTTATTTCTCCCAGTGACAATCTTTGGTGGACCACCTGAGGTTGTATGAGGCCTTCTTATGCACAACGCTGCACTTTTACGCATGGAGCCAGCAGCCAGGGGGCTCTTCAAACAGCATTCACATGCCAGAGAGTAAAGCCCCTTTCACACTGGCGTATTCATAGAGCTGCTCATTGCAGCGTTGCGTTTCATTTAAATACTCCTGAAATGCGCGCGTACTCAGCCTTTTTCAGTGTTCATTTCATACTTGCAGCTGCGTGTGTTCGCGTTTTAATGTGTGCACACATTCGCGTGCACCATGCCGCTATTAAACCAGTTCAGTGCTATTTTCTGCCTCTGTGGAAGTGCGCTCTGTTCTCTACTGCAGGTGTAGTGCTGAACGAAATGCTGTGACTCATTAAACTTTTAAACCTCCGGTTGCTCCGATCAGGTCCGCTGATTTGATCAGACCTGATCGATCAGGTCGTCTGATGATGGCACCGACATGCAGCAAGTGTGCTTTTATTTTAAAGAGTCGCAGCTCTTTTCAGGTTTGATCAGACCTGATCGATCAGGGCATTTGATGAGCGCACCGACATGCAGCAAGTGCGCTTTTATTTTAAAGTCATAGGTCTGATCAGACCTGATCGATCAGGGTGTTTGATGAGCGCACCAACATGCAGTGAGTGCGCTTTTATTTTAAAGTCACAGGTCTGAACAGACACAGAGAGAGAGAGAGAGAGACAGAGAGAGAGAGAGAGAGAGAGAGAGAGTGAGGGAGAGCGCGCGCGAGAGAGAGTGAGCGACCGACCTGCTGTTTCTGTTGTGTTTCTGGATTTCTGAGTTGAGGTTCGAGTCCCTGTTCTGAACACACAGGTGCTGTGGGCTGTGTAATCATGTTCTCATGTTCTCCAGCTGATGCACTCAGTTTTTGGTTGTGTACAGAAGCGCTGTGTTGCACAGACTTGCATGCAGTAACACTGTGCTGCGTAGACCTGCTTAAAACTGTGTCCAGCTCTCTACGCCGAAGAAAATTAAACATGTTTAATTTCTTCCGTGCTACGTGCGTAGCCCTCAACATATTGCTGTGCAGGGAGCAAAAACTCAACGTAGAGCTGCTAAAAGTGGGCGTAGAGCTGCTCAACTCAGCGGCGATGATACGCTGCAATGAGCAGCTCTACGAATACGCCAATGTGAAAGGGGCTTAACACAATACTTCTACGATCTTTGGGATACCATGTGAGACTGCTTTGCCCTACGATTGTACATTGGAAAACCATGTGACGGTGAACCAATTCTGATTGGACACTCACATTGCACACATCATCACACAGCTTCTATGAGGAGTACAAAGATGGTGTATGACTGGCTCGAAAGTCCGCGGAGTTAACTTTTCAGCCAAAAAAAAAAGAAGTATTTTTCTATCTCATATCGTTAAAAGGTTATTTATAATTTAGTAAAACTTGGTCTCAGCGATCATATACCATGGCGTCGGCCCCAGAGGGTTAAATGCTTCATCACCAGTCTCTCAAAGCACTTAGCCACAATAGGAGTAAGCGCCACAGGTCTGTAGTCATTCAGGGTGCTGATGTTGCTTTGCTTGGGCACTGAAATGATGGTGGCTGTTTTGAAACAAGTCGGTATGGTGGCTTTGGACAGAGATCTATAAAAAAAACGTCTGCAAAGACATCTGCCAGCTGGTGGGTGCAGTCTTTGACAACCCTCCCTGGAATTTCATCAGGCCCCTCTGCCTTTCTGGTGTTCACAGACTTAAAGATGTGTCTCACCTCCTCTACCGAAACAGTGAGTGGATAGTCTGTGTCAGCAGAGGGGTGGGGAATAGTTCTGTCGTTATGCCCTTTTGTTTCAAAACGGGCATAAAAGTGATTGAGCTCCTCAGCCAGGGAGCCATTGATGTCTGTAGGTGGTTCACAGCTGCCTCTGTGATTTGTCATCTATTGAATGCCCTGCCACACGTGTGTCAGATCTCTGTTGATGAAGTGGTCTTCAATCTTTGCCTTGAATACACCTTTAGCCTGCCTAATGCCTTTTTTCAAATTGTGTGTGGCTGTACTGTACCATACTGTGTCACCTATTTAAAAGCTGTATCATGCTCCTGCAGTAGAGTCTAGCCTCGGTCCCACCGAGTGAAGAAGGAGCCACGCACCCTGTTTTTTTTTGTTTTGTTTCGTGAGCTATCGTGGCATTATAATGGCTCAGAGTGGCTCTTAGAGGCATTTTCTTCAATTAACGAGGCTCCTCTCTGAGCGTGGCGCTAATTTCAAGATGTTCAAAATTTAGCAACAAGAGCATGGCGCAGTTTGTGTTCGAGTTACTGCGACGGCTTAGAGGCATTTGCGTGGTGCTTACGAGTCTGCAAAAAGTCCATTATCTGTGCACCTGGCACCTTCGCAGGACTTGAGAGGCTATTTTTGGAGCGGCTCCTCCTCTTGTGCACACAATTGCACCTGCTCTGTGTGCTGGACTATATTTTGTAGTGGATTAATCATTTTCTGCCAAACCTTGGATGTTGAAAACACTTCTAATCACTTCTGGCATCACAGAGGACTGTTTCATCTGGACACTTTTTTTCCTCTCTTTCCTGCTCCATGTGGAATGTATTTGAACAGCTTAAGGTAATTATTTTTAATGTTTTTTATAGCTTGATAAAACAGTTCCTAGCTGTAACAGTATGTCTGTATGTTGATGTCTGTTGTATGTAAAAGTATGTTAATTTAATATCTTGTTAATGGATCACATGAGCTCCGCTGTGTGTGCACACTGACGCAGGACCTGAGAGGCTATTTTTGGAGCGGCTCTCCTCCTTTGTGCACCAAATTCCACCGGCTCTGTGCGCTGGACTCTATATAAAATAATTATTTTGTAGCGGATTAATCATTTTCTGTCAAACCTTGGATGCTGAAAATACCTCTAATCACTTCTGGAATTAATGGATCACATGAGCTCCGCTGTGTGTGCGCACTGAGGCAGTGACTCATCATCATGCTTCAAAGGAGCATTTAGGCAGAACGCCAGCTCACAAAAGAGTGATATTTCGGTCAATATTGGACGAACACAAAGTTAAAATTTGGGTGACTGCGTAAAAGTGGATGTGTGTTTAAAGCCATGGAAGATAATAACTCCAGTGGAGCAGCTAAGAGCAGGAGCTGTGCGGCAACACAGGTGGAGAGCGCGCAAAAGACCGATTTTGAAGACATAACACAAAGTTAAAAGTTGTATCATGGTGACTTGTAAGCTGCGGAAAAAATAAAGAAATATATATATTGAAAATGATCCACAGGTGTATATAATAAAACAGCCACCTCATTCTATATGCAGAACGGCACCGTGCACAAAAGAGTGCTTTTGCAGAAATAAACGGACAAACACAAAGTTAAAGTGTATTCATGTTGTAAAAATGATTGTGCTTAAAGCCAGGGAAAAAATAAAGCCAGCAAGCCACGGATGGAAAGGAAGCCAGAAAGAGCAGAGAGGCGGCTGTCCATGATAGGACAACAGCAGCGCGTGCAAAAGAGCGATTTTGCAGAAATAAATGGACAAACAAAGTTTTTGTGTTTAAAGCCGCAAAAACAAAAAAAACAAACAAACAAACAAAAAAAGCCAGAGAGCCACGGAGCCAGCGAGGAGCACAGAGGCGGCTCTCCTGGAACCCGTGGTTCGGGTCTAGCTGGTCTGGTGCATTACAGGTGGACAGCAGCCTGGCGCACAGCGCACAGCTGCGGAACTGTGATATAGTGTCTATTTTTGGACTGCGTTTAAAAACAAAAAAAGAAGAAGGGACATCTTTAAATGCTGCTGTGAATCTGTGAATTGAAAACCCACACTTTAAAGGGACCAGGTGTGGGAGGGCTTGAGGTTTGGACCAAACTCATGCCTAAACGTGCGCCAACATGGCGTTATCATGGTGCTATCATGGCACTATCATGGCACTACGTGGCTTAGTGTGGCTGATGCGAGCCATTTGAGGCTGTAATGACAGGTGGTCGTGGCTCACTAGAGGCTGCTACGTGGCACATGCGGGGTACAGAGAGGCACATAGTGGCACCTTCATAGGGGATAGGTGATAGATGAAAACGTGGGTCATTCTTCAAATAATCACCCCACACCCATGCGTGGCTCCTTCTTCAGCCTTCATTATTCAGTGGGACCGAGGCTTCTGGACCTCCATATTCATCCAGGGTTTCCTGTTAGGGAATGTCTGGATGCATGTATTGATGGCAATATTTTCAGCACAGGTTCTGATATAACAGGGCACAGTGAAGGCATAGTCATTTATGTCATCATTAAAAAACAGAGTCCAGTTAGTCTGTTCAGAACAGTCCTGTAGCTGCCTAGATGCATCCACCGGCCACCTGTTAACAGTAAAGATGGTAGGTTTCTGCCTTTTAACAGTGGGGCGATATGCGGAAATCAGGAGTAGCAACAGATGATCAGACTGGCCCAGATATATGAGAGGCTTTGTATCCCTTTGTGATGATAGAGTAGACACAGTCCAACATATTCTTCCCTCGAGTTGCTCATTTAACATGCTGGTGAAATGTGGGTAACAATGTCTGTAAATTCCAGTCCAGTCTTAGAATAAATTGATGCTCCCCTGATGAAAATATTGCAGTTTTCGTGACAATATGACAAACCAACAGATTAATGTATATTTCGTGCTGCTGAATCACGACATGCTGTGAGACTGGGTTGGTAAATTCACGTAATTAAAATCACCAGTCAGGATAAAAACACCCTCCGGGGGAAGCACTCTGCTGTGTTCTATGGCAGCTAGCACATAGCTGAGTGCTGATTTAGCGTTAGCATCCTGTGGGATACAAACTGCAGTCACCGCAACAACAGAGAATTCCTGTGGCAGATAAAAAGGTCTGCATTTAACTGCTAAGAGTTCCAAGTCAGGTGAGAAGTATTTATCGATAACTGCAGATCGATAACTGCAGAATGTGAATGCCTCACATTCACCCCTGACATCGGGGTGAATGTGAGGCATTATTGTAAAGCGCTTTGAGCGTCTGATGCAGATGGAAAAGCGCTATATAAATGCAGTCCATTTAGTTCTTATTCATGTATTTTATTACATCCTTGGTGGATGTGAAAATTTCTTGTGTCATCCATGTGTTTTTAACGTATTTACGATTATATTATGTACTTACATTGAACTTACTAAATAAAATCATGCATGCACGCACACACAGTCATATACTTTTAATCAGTGTTGCCACAGTTACTTTGAAAAAGTAATCAATTACTGATTACTGATTACTCCTTGAAAAAGTAACTTAGTTACTTTACTGATTACTCAATTGTAAAAGTAACTAAGTTAGATTACTAGTTACTTTTTTAGTTACTTTTCCCAGCTGCCGACAACAACCCTCTGCCACCTCAACATGACAATGATACCTGTTTTGCCAAAATTCACTTTATAGTCACCCTTTCTTGACTTCAATGAAAATAAATACTTGTTTTATAAAAAGTAAAATAAAGACCTCTTTCTTGACCTCATATTTAACTGCTGACAGCACTGTAACAGTAAAACTTGCAATTTCGAACCTACATTTTTTATAAATGTAACTATTAAATTCTAACATTTTTCTAACATTTAAATTCTCTCTAAACATTTTACTTGTCTAAATTATTATTATTTTAAGCAATATTAGTAGTTGTAGTAAAAAACGGCTTCAAAACTGGACCTTTAATCTAGGGGTGTTGTGAGGGGGGCACATCCTTGCCCCACGCCCCCATTCCATCTGGATTCGCCCCTGCTTTGGCGTTTGAGCACAAAGAATGGATAACATTTATTTATGCAGAAAACATGACCAGATTTACAGGTAAGAAAGTTTTATTGCGTTTTCACATCATGTGGTCCTCAGAAAGAGAGTTTAAGTGCATTTGAGTGGAAAACAGTGTTAGTTGTTGACGCGTCGCGGAGGATCAGCTGTTTTTAATGACCAGATACAGAGCGGCTCAGCTCAGAATTCTAAATAAAGGAGGAAAAAAAGTATAAAAATGTCTTTGTAAAGCTCAGTGCAGGTGTGCTGATCACCGCACTTTAAGAGGTGAGGACGAGTCGAGCAGCTGCAAAAAAATGCGGATGAAAAGCTCACAGCTCACTTAAAGTGGGCAGTTCAGTCGAACCCCGACCTCCTGCCCACGGACCAAGTTTAATGCTGTTATCGACCCACAATGAAAAATAATAGTAACGTACAGTGACATGGAGAAGTAACTTTAATCTGATTACTGATTTGGAAAGATTAACGCGTTAGATTACTCGTTACTAAAAAAAGTGGTCAGATTAGAGTAACGCGTTACTAAGTAACGCGTTACCGGCATCACTGCTTTTAATATATAGTTGATTTACCACCCCCTTCTGGATTGACATGCGGGTCCAGAATGTAAATATCAGTGTCCATTGTGCAGTGTCATTAGCTAATATCCATAGTTTCTCTAAAAAATATTAGTCCTATTAACGTTCCGTTTTGGCAGCGTTCATCCTTGCCCCAAAATACATGAATACACCAAACAGCAAATGTCAGCTCTCACCAGTTTGTTGTGTTCGATATTACATGCATGCAGGCATACACTTACTTTTACACAACCACAAACAGAGACATGGCAGAAGACATCAAACACACTATTCTTCTCACTCATGGTAACGGCAACATGACACTTCTTCAATTGAAGGATGTGATCAGGTTATCCTTGAATTGTATAATGTATGATGGCGAAAATGTACCCAATATCATCACAAAGGTTATGATGCCACCCCTTGTGATGCCACCTCTACTGCAACCAAGTAGAGATTGGACAGCAGATATATGCTGCTTTTGTGAAAGAGCACATTAATAAAATATCTTTGCCAGAATGAAGAAGCTTCAACTGAAGATGTGGAACAGTGTAGGAAAAGCAGTAAAGCACAAGCAGGCTGACCAGGTGGTAGAAATGAGGGATGAGAGGTCACTGTTTGCTCAAATGCTGATCACCTCCAAACCACGTGACCTTCTGCCATGCACAGACAAGAATAAGCTCATAACCATGTTTGAGGAGCTGCCCAACAAGAAGTGAACTGATGATGATTTTGGTGATGTTGATGAGCAGCCACAGAATGCTACCACTGACAGTTATTGCCTGCCAACTAAGAAAGTAACTGTCATTGATCGAATAAGAGTAGTACAGGGAATGGGAAAGCCACCATGGATCAAGCCATGCTCCCAGTGGGCTGACCATTTCACAGCCGCACTGGACAGCAAGGCTGAAGAGTATAGTGAGCTTGTGCTTCACTGAAAGAGGCCACACAGAAGAGATGCCAGGGTTCAATCCTCCAACTACTTACTATGTGGAAGACATAACACCAATGAGGAAAGTTTCAGCAAAACAGTTCCTATCAAGTACCAGCACCAAAGATGAGCTGACTGTCTATCTCACCAAGAATGCTCTGCAGTACTTTCAGGAGAAGCCCAAGTATTTCATGCTCACTTCAAGGCAAGATGTCCACTCAAACTGTATACGATGTATATTTCCACAGCTGACACAGATAATCCTGCACATCTGGGATGCTGTCCAAAAAGGGACAGCAAAGCTCTAGACTGAGTCCCCTGACACTGATGTCTTTGTTTTTGCAATCCAATGGTACAGTCAGCTATGCAAGAACACCTACTTCATCACTGGTGTGGGGAATAAGAAATGGGTGATCTCACTGGAACCAGTAATACATGCACTTCCTAAGGGCATGGCTGCAACCTTACCAGGGCTCCATGCCTTCTCTGGAGCTGACCAAACAGGACGTTTTGCTGGCAAGTGAACTTGATCTATTGGCATGCACTAAACAGGTATCCAATGAAGGTGGTTCTGCATTTGCTGCTCTTTGAACTACAGAGAAGCCCAGTCCTGACAATGAAAGAAACATTGAGGCAGTTGTTTGCCAGCTGAAAGTTGCCCAGTACCACTCTTGAAGATGTCTGTGATCTCAGGTGGAGGTTATTTACCAAGAAACAGCTAGCAGCTCAGACGTTGTTACCAACACAAGAAGCATTAAATGAAGCCATTACCCTTGCACCTTTCCAGGCTTTTGTATGGGATCAGGGCTACATCCCTAACTCACAGTTACCACCACCACAAGAGTATGGATGGGAGTTTGAGGAAGGTTGACTGGCGCCAGACACAACACTGGACACCCAAGCCCCAACCACCATTACACATCTCATCAAATGTGGCTGCATGGCCTGTTGTCTGACACACTGTTCTTGCAGGTGAAGAAGCTCAACTGCTCTGAGATGTGCATGTGTAAGGCAGATGAAGAGGTGAATGGAAATGTCACCCATCTGCTGGGGCTTATTGATGAAGAAGATTGAGAAATCACAACTCTTACAGAAGATGGTGTCCAGTTTTATTTGTGTTTATTTTGTTGATGTTGATACTTCTTCATTTATTGTGTTCTTACAGTGAGGAAAATAAGTATAATTAATTATTAAAAATCATACAATGTAATTTTCTGATATTGTTTTTTTAGATTCTGTCTCTGACAGTTGAAGTGTACCTACAATAAAAATTACAGACCTCTACATTCTTTGTTGGTGGGAAAACCTACAAAATCAATACTGGATAAATACTTATTTGCCTCACTGTATGTCTCTTTTTGTGGGATGTTTTACAAAATGTCAACCTCTGGCATCAGCTCCAAGACAAACTGCAAAAACTGTAGAAATTTATCATCCTCCAGACACACAGAGAGGCCGTGGGCTTCACGTATGGTAAAACTCTCCCATTGCGGCTCGGCCTGTATCTTATCCAGACAGTCTGTTATATCAACACAGTTCTCCCAAACATCATTCACCATTCTACTTTTGAAATTTCATTGAGTAGCCGGAGGCCTGGATATGCACTGAGCTGAAGTGTCTGCTAGTTCAGCTGTTCTTGTGGGTCTTCAAACCAGAGTGGCCAGTGGGCATCCTGTCAGCCATGTTGAGACCTTTTCTAAGCGCTGTTTCTTAAAAAAATATAAATTTGAATGGATATCTGTGGAATGCTTGCCTTCTCTGAAACAATATCATTTTATAATGCTGCAATCTCAATAAAAATCCAACTGGATACAAGAAACCCTCTTGGCTAAAATCTAACTTTCAAAGGCTTTCCAAGGAATTAAACACAGGACTAACAGAAAATTTAATGGAGGGTTTTGGTGGCCTTAAAATGA
Organism: Thalassophryne amazonica; assembly: GCF_902500255.1. Lineage (NCBI taxonomy): Eukaryota > Metazoa > Chordata > Actinopteri > Batrachoidiformes > Batrachoididae > Thalassophryne > Thalassophryne amazonica. Next base: position 86,712,488 of record NC_047103.1, on the reverse strand, counting down.
TGAGTATCTGACGGACAAACATCTATGCTGAAAGGAAAAATGTTATATACACTTTGCAGTTGTGTTTTTTTTTTTAAATAAACAATCTGAAGAATCTGCGACTATTTCATATTTGTCTTTATTTCATGTGATAATTTATATTTTTACATAATTTCAACAGAGGTTGCATAACAGTTATGGAGACAGATTCATTTTTGGACAACCAAACATAATCTGTAATTATTAATTAACTACAAGCAAAAATATAGCTGTTTCTTGGTTTTGGTTTTGGCCTGTTTTGGCTGTGTGATTTAGTTATGGTAACATAAGAATTTCCAGACATGTAAACACAGACCTAACATTTATGAGAGTCTAAGATCATCTTTCTATATGGACTAAAAGTGAAAAATGTAGAAATTTCCTGGTTTTGACCTTATTAATGCATAACGCATGCATATTATGCAAATGAAGAATGGCTACATGACTGTGGCATGGTAATAGATAAATTTGTTGACATCACAAACATGGATTTAGAGTCTTAGATCACCTTTCTAAGTTAACTAGAAGCAAAGTTGTAGCCATTTTGCATTTTTTGTGAATAATTGGCTAATTATGCTAATTACACAGCCTAAACCCAACACAAAAAAGGATTACATCTTTATTTTTACTTTCTAGGAACCCCAAGAATCAAGATATACCACTCTCTGATAATTAATACAGTGGTCCCTCGTTTATCGCGGGAGTTACGTTCTAAAAATAAACCCGCAATAGGTGAAATCCACAAAGTAGTTATTTTTTACAATTATTATAGACATTTTAAGCCTGCAAAACCCCTCACTACACACTTTATACACTTTTCTCAAACAGGCATTAACATTTTCTCACTTTTCTCTCCCATGTAAACACTCTCAAAGTTCAAACCTTAGTAGAAAAATACGTCCAGTATTATAGAATGAAACCAAAGATCAAAACCTGTTTTCAGGCCCAAACATTTGTTTGAGAAATAAAAATAGAACATTTTCCTTTAAATAATCATGATGGCTTTTAGAACAAATGGATTTAATTTTAACGATCAACCTACCAGGTTGGACACATAAGAAATTATTAATATTGACTGACCAGTATTTCACAGTTCCTCTGACCATGCCTCTTTGTCGTGGCGCCACTCCGCTGTAGCGTCTTTTTCCACTGAGTGACACCTAGGTGCAGGTGTCTTTTTCCGAGTGAAGAACACAGTTATGGGTAGTTGTTGGCGCTCTTTTGCCTTCTGGGTGAGAAGAATCTTATAAACAGACATACGCAGAACACAATGCGCATGCTCTCCCTTCGCGGTGATGCCGACCGGTGCTGCGACCAACCTGTTGATGAGGACGCAGAACACAATGCGCTGTAAATAAAAAAACGCATGCAAAATTGGACTAAAAAACTCTGTGAAACTGCGAAGCCACGAAAGGTGAACCGCATTATAGCGAGGGACCACTGTATTCCAAAAGTACAGAAATTGGTTGTTCTCAGTACTGTAAAGAAATAAGAATACTGTGGAACCTTGACATAATCTCAATGAAATTACACTTATTTCTGCTCTTTTCCCTGTTCAGATAAGTTTACAGCTCGAAGCCTAAGAAGAAACTTTTCCCACAGCATATAATTATGTAGTATTATGTAGAATCAACATGCAAGTCTTCCCTTTAAATCTGGATGGTGAACTCATACTGTAATCCTGTAAATGTTTTTGCCACTTCATATCCAAAGTCCAAAGTATCAAAGTTTCCTTAATGCAGGACTGCCCAAATGATGTCGTAGCTTCTCCACTCAGCCCATTGCCGGTTCCTCAATTCATTACTGTTTTATCTCCTGACAGCTGCCCTTTTACTCTCGTCCTCCCATTCATCAGTTCTCCCTCCTCTTGGTACTTGTGAAACTTCATCACACTTTGTTCGTTCACTCAAGTCTCTTTGTCACTTGCTCAGGCTCCCTCTTTGATTCTCTGTGACTCCTTTCTCACCCTGAGAGCAGTGGCACAGAAACGGCCATTGCTTACAGACTCCACTGCTCTGGAGTCTTCCATGTCCTTGGGATTAAACAGTATTTGCATAAATTTACATAACATCTTCAGAGCAAAGCAGCACATGAAGAATTACAATGATTACAGGGCTGGTCTTCCTAATGGGAATGGACCACTGTGTATATTCTGAAATGTGCTGCATCACATGAATGAATCCAAAACTACGCGGCAGGACAGGGTCCAGGTTTTGTGATACACTAAAAAAACTGACTCATTGGATTGGATTTCCATGTAATAAACATATGTAGTCCCAACTTAATTAAATAAAATTTTTCTTATATATATATATATATATATATATACGAGGTCTGTTAAAAAAGTATCCGACCTTTTTATTTTTTGCAAAAACCATATGGATTTGAATCACGTGTGATTGCATCAGCCAAGCTTGAACCTTTGTGCGCATGCGTGAGTTTTTTCACGCCTGTCGGTTGCATCATTCGCCTGTGAGCAGGCTTTGTGTGAGCAGTGGTCCACCCCTCTCATCGGATTTTTATTGTGAATAAATGTCTGAACGACAGAAACTGTGAGAGACCTTTCGGTGTCCTCCTGGACACCTCCTTAATCTGTGTAATCCCCGTAAAATCATCGCTGAAAGCCATATGAATTTTCCGAATGGTGTCCACCTGGAGGTCTCTCACAGTTTCTGGAAAAATTTGATGCAGCAAAGCTCTAAATCGTTCAGACCAGTGGTGGACCACTGCTCACACAACGCCTGCTCACAGGCGAATGACGCAACCGACAGGCGTGAAAAAACTCATGCATGCGCACGAAGGTTCAAGCTTGGCTGATGCAATCACACGTGATTCAAATCCATATGGTTTTTGCAAAAAATAAAAAGGTCGGATACTTTTCTAACAGACCTTGTGTATATATATATATATATATATATATATATATATAGTTGTTGTCCTTTCTGCTGCTCCTGTTTTTGTTCGTGGTCGCCATAGCAGATGCAGACAGATCCGCAATGGTATTTGGCATAAGTTTTACACCGGATGTCCTTCCTGACGCAACTTCAGTTTTACCTGGAGAAACATCAACCGCTTATTCTGGGTCAGGTCGTGGGGGCAACAGCTCTAGCAGAGAGACCCCAGACATCCCTTTCACGGGCCACATTGACCACCTCTGACTGGGGGATCCCGAGGTGTTCCCAGGCCAGTGCGGAGATATAATCTCTGGGTCTCCTCTCAGATGGATGTGCCTGGAACGCCTCCCTAGGGAGGTGCCCAGGGAGCATACTTACCAGATGCAAGAACCACCTCATTTGGCTCCTTTCAACACAAAGGAGCAGCGGCTCTACTCTGAGCTCCCCACAAAGCTTCTCACCCTATCTCTCAGGGAGACACCAGGCACCCGCCTAAGGAAGCCCAATTAGGAGGCTTGTACCCGCAATGTAGTTCTTTCGGTCATGACCTAACCCTCATGACTGTGAGAGCAGGAACGAAGATTGACCAGTAGATCGAGAGCTTTGCCTTTTGGCTCAGCTCCTTTTTCATCACAATAGTACAGTAGAGCGAATGGAACACCACCCCTGCTGCGCCGATTCTCCGGCCAATCTCACACTCCATTGCCCCCTCACTCATGAACAAGACCCTGAGGTACTTGAACTCCTTCACTTTGGGCAAGACTGTATTCCCTACCTGTAATAGGCAATCCATTGGTTTCCTGCTGAGAACCATGGCCTCACATTTAGAGGTGCTGATCCTCATCCCAGCCGTTTCACAACTGGCTGCGAACCAATCCACTGAGTGTTGGAGGTCACAGGCTGATGAAGCCAACAGAACCACATCATCTGCAAAAAGCAGTGATGAGACCCTGAGCCCACCAAACTGGATACTACCAGAAACTTCTTAACCCCTTAAGCCTTAGAGCCTATTTTACCAAAATCACATACCCATACATTATGATTTATTTCTCAGCTTGTATAAGGTCAAAAATGCAAACGTTTGGATCAGCTAAAAGACAGGTCCTAGGGGATGTTATGGATGCAAAAAAAAAAATGAAAGTAAATGATACTTGGTAGGAGTAAATTAGGTTTTTTGTGCCAAAAAATGAATTCCAATTTATGTCTTTATTTGCTTGGTGTTTCAGCTGTGGTTATTTGATATGTGATTGAAGTGGATACTTTTGAAGATGAGACTTTGCTTGACATGTTGATGTATAATAAGTGTATGTTGGTGTCTGCATTTGGTTAGTTATGAGCAGGGTTGGGTAGGATTACTTTGTAATGTAATCCAAAAGTAATCAGATTACAAGTAATACAAATGTATGTACATACATACATGTAATCCACATGTATTCTTTCAAAGTAATCCTACCCAACCTTGGTTATGAGTGTTCAAATGTTCCAAAACAGGGCAAGTCCCCAAATTTGGGGACTCTAGGGTTCAAGAGGTTAAGTACTGTAACACACCTGTTTGACTTCTTTGCAACATGAATGGATATTTTGTTTCCAGTGTCCAAAACAGAAGTTGGTTTATTAAAGAAATCATCAGTCCAACAAAATGCTTATGTCATCTTAAGTTTTCATACAACAGTAATGTTAAAGTTTTGATGTTTTTTGCCAGAATATGTGCTGTGCTCTTTTTAGAATAAGAGGCTGATAATGTCGAGCCAGCAGTGATGTGCCAGCAAGAATTTTTGTCAATGGTTTTCAGTTGACTAAATACCTAAAAACATGTTGGCGGAAAAGAGTAATTTATTATTTATACCCCCTGTTTAGAATTGGCTCCAGATCCAGTCCTAAGTGGACAGAAATGAAAACTTTGCATGTCAACACTCGACAGGACCCCCGTCCTCCTGTCAGCTGTCTCACACTGGTGACATCAGTACTATTTCAGCACTGTACACTTCTGTCTTGCCAACAATGCTTTGCCAGGATATCTAATAGGAAGAAAATTGAAGTTCAGTTTCTGAAAGACAAGTGCTGTGGCAGCATCCTTTTGACACAATGTTGGAGCACCTCTTGAGCAAACAAGAAAACTGGGTCAAGATAGGATTTAATTACTTTTGTAGGGCTTGGAGGGAGAAGAACAGCATTTGATTGACTGCATAATCACAAGGACATGTTAACACGTGTAATTTGAGTATCTATCCATTAAATGTGCCTTTTAGATGAGTGATTATGTTCTCTCGGGAGGTTCTTCTGTCTTAAGGTCAGATAACCTGTAGGAACATAGTGACACAAAGCTGGAAACAAGCACTGTATTTGCTTATGCACATCTAGACCCTGCACCGAGTGTAGGCTTAAAATATGGAAAGAACAAAAAACAGTGTGATCCTAGTTCATTCACTTTTGTTTTAATGTTCCAACACTAAATTAACTGGAATGTTTGGAAGCATTTGTTTCAGATTAGTTGGTAGGGTATTGATGCTTCCATTTAACACAGCTTGTGATTTTTTTCTCTTAATATGGACGTGGAACAAAGTTCAACATACGTTTTCCAAAACAGTGTTTCGAGTTGGTCATCACTAATTTGTCGAACAGAATACTTTTGCCACTATCTCCAGTCATATGTTCTGAGTATTCAGTCCAGTTTCTGGTTTTAGTTTTACACTGTACAGTATATTTTGTCTCATATTTGCCCATATAGTGGGCATCAAATTTTTCCTGTGGTTACCTGGGCAGAGTGGCAAGACAAGCACACAGTTGTACATGTTGATGTTAACCTGTCATTTAGGATGTGTGCTGCTGCCTTTCTTGGCCAGGTCATCCTTGCAAAAGAGGTTTTGATCTCAATGGAATTCTGCCTGGTTAAATAAAGGTTATTATTTCTTTATTTATTATTCAGCTGGAGCTGTGTCTAATTTTCAAACATTTATCCAGTAACCATTCTTAACTTAAAGTGTGTATCACTAATAAACAAAATGTCAAATGAGTTGACTATTCTAAATCAATGAAGAATTCTAAAAATATTTTTGTATTTCATTTTATTTTTGGGGCTATACGCCCAGAGAAATTTAAGTCATAAGCATGTTAAATAAGCCTGATTTCACCTGCCTCTGATAAACACTGTGAGAAATATGGATTTTGGTGACATCATGTCAGGTCTCCCCTCTAAAAAGAATGGGGAAGCAAATATGTAATTTTTTTACAGTGTGAAATCAGTGTTTTTTTGTGGACTTTGACGGTGAATACGTCAAAATGGTTAAAATGTGTATTTTGCAAGGATGTGTTCGAATGACTAATGTTGCTTTTTAGGTGGACAGATTTTCCAAAGATAATATTTTGAGGAGGAACATGAGAAGGTTTTTTTTTTTTTATAGTGCATCTCGTAGAAACAGCAGTAGTGAAGGCCAGGACAGCGTGAGAGTGGTCTTCTAAACATGTTGGATCTAACCAAAGATTTTATCCTTTTCTTCTGAGTGGCCAGGAGAAAATTCTGATACCCCATCACACGAGAGCACGAACTATACAAATGGCATACGAATTGATATTTGAATGACATTTGTGCAATTCGTGCTGCATTCGAACTGCACTCAAATGCCTCATACAGCATTCCTACAACAGTCGGCACGTTCATGTGTCGCTCGTGCTGGAAAACATCAGAATGGTGGTAGAGTCAGTCATACTGCATTCGTAAAGCTGTAGGAATGGACATTCGTACGCCATTCGTGCAAGTCGGCCTGCAGTCAAACTACATTCAACCTGCAGCAGAAATTGCATGAATGCCGTACGAATTTCTTGGACAGCATTCATGTGGCACTTTGGGAAATGCACCAAATTGGCATGGCCATCATGAATGTAGAGAACAGGCACACTACTGTTGTGGTGCATTCTAACTGGGGAATAGTCGTATGGCAGTCGTACTGCTGTGTGACTGCTAGCTCCAATGGCATGCGAACTGGCATACAAACTGGCATCTGAAATGGCAACCCACTAGCACTGGGATCAGTCTGATCATGTCGACATATCCCAGTTGTGCCCATGATGAACCAAACCCCCTCTCCATGCATCCTGGTTGGTGCACAAAGGAAATATTGTAATGTGCAAAGTCTGTGGCATGCATTCATCATGTGCACTAAACATGAAGATTGCACAATCACACACATCTTAATATATAGAATGAATGCAGCTACACCTATACGTAGGGCAGTCACAATTATTACAATATTCGCCAATCGCGATTATTTTTCATATTTGCGATTATTTTTCATATTCGCGATTACCGTGAATTACTTATTTTATCCACAAAGTTGCATAAAACAACTCAAAATCTGACGTCATCGTGCTGCAGCAGCCACACGCAGCCTCTCTGCCTGTGTTTCCTCTTGTCTTGGTCGGATGGTTAGCGAGGCTCGGATAATAACACAGAGCGTGAGGAGGTTCTGGTTCCAAAGCCACGTACCACGGCACCACTGTGGATGCATTTCGGTTTTAAGTAGGGCTGCCACGACTAGTCGACTAGTCACGACTACGTTGACGATTGAAATCATTGACAACTAATTTAGTAGTTGACGAGTCACTTATTTTATTTAAGTCTTTGTTTTTCCTCTCAATTCATAGTTCTGGCAGCCGTCCTGCCGTCATTTGGACGTTCAAATTTTGAATGAGACGTCCGATTAAAACAGTGGCCGTCTTATTCAAAGCCATTTAAAATGGGTAGTTTACCGAAGGAGCTGTGTGTGTGTGTGTGTGTGTGCGTGCGGAGTCAACTCACTACAGACTGCGAGGGAGGGAGCAGGTGAGGGAGTGAGATTCCTGAACGGAGGCACGAGACGTTACGTTCTGCTGTGAACCATCAGTGCACTTAAGACAGTGAGCGCGGAGCAGAGAGAGGATTTTAACCTGAGTGAACATGTTTAAAAAACAAACAAACAAACTTTGGGGCTGCCTTTACTCTCTGTACTTTCTCCTCACATGTGGTTCTGATGGCACTGACCTGTTCACACCATGTGCACGTGGTATACTGAATTTATGAGATCACGAGATGAAATAAACAGTCAAATATCCTTAAAACATCCTTAAAAATGAGAATATATAAATGAACTGAGGAAAAATTACACACACACGGGTTTAAAAAAAACCCTGCTGTGGAGAAGCTGTGCAGAGGCACAGATCACAAAAAGCTGAACTTTAACAGTTGTTTATTTTCCAAAGGTATGTATTTGTTCAGTCTTGAGCTTAATGTAGTGTTCAAGCACAAAACGTCTGACAAGAAAAAAAGGATGACTTCATCACACTAAAATGAACTGGAGTCAGACTAAGTTATTAAGCTGCAGCTATATGTTTTAATGATTTCAAAGTGAGTTGCCTCTTATTGTATTCTGATTTATTTATACAAAAAAAAAAAAAAAAAAAAAAAAAACATGGGGAGTGTAATCAGCCTGCATTGTTCTGTTAAGTTTATATCAGTTTTCCTGAACATGTCCAGGTGTTTTTCCTTCTTTATAAGAGTTTGGTGTTTGCTCCACAAAGTTTTAAAACACAGTAAAATGTTCACAGTGTACTTTATAGCAGTTCTGTAATTTCAGAAATTCAACAGAAACAACCTCAAATCATAAAAAATTGGGACTGTATGTAAAATGAAGATAAAAATAAAAATGTTGCACTATTCCCAGTTTCTCCACTCACAAAAGCCAAACGTTCTTCCAGAGTTGTGTAATCATACTATGATAGTAGAATATAAAAAAGGGAAAAAAGAAAAAAATAGACAATATATTCGTCAATCGCAGTTATTTGCCTGACAATTAACTGTCTCCAGAAATTCCTAATCGTGACAGCCCTACCTATACGTAAACATATAAATTGTCAGCATTCCGTAGGTGCGGGCAGGACTGGACAGGCCCGTTGCAGGACCGGGTGGGAGTGTAATACACATTGCAGGTGCGGGCGGTAATGGTCCAACATTCAGTGGGAGCGGCCAAAAGCAGGAAGGAGATATTAGTCCCAGCACACAGTGGGACATGTCAGGTCTTCAAAAGATCGGACCATAGTAATCGGCCTGCCACCCCCTCCCCCCTCCCCCCGCTTGCTTTCCATCTCAGGTGCCAGCATTGTGGGGTTTCATGCTGTGCTGTTTTTATTCCTTGTCTTTTTTATTTTATTTTATTTAGTTTTTGTGGGGTAAGGTTTATGTCCGCAGTCGAATTGCACTCTGGGTAGTCCACCTGGATTCGGGTGCACTCCTTACGCAAATCATTCATGCTGGCTTCGTGCCACATTTTAGGTATACATACACAGCTGTACGAATGTCTGTCCTGTACAAATACAGCTCAAATTTTGTTTTTCCAATTCGTGTGATTCATGCAGCATTCATGCTGTAGTGTGATGGGGTAACAAAGCCGGTTTAGTCTCCCAGTGTGGCACCAGCCGTGCTTGTGATTTGTGGTGTCGTGCCATGCTAAGATAAGTTGCTACGTGCGGGACATAGTCTTGCTGAGGAAGCTGCTTCTGTGATCATTTGCCCTATTGAAGTTTCAAATCTTGCAAAATCTCAGAGGTGGCTGCACAGCGAGATGCCAACAAAATTGAAAACTGCATTGAGATGCTTAACGCTGCAGTTTATCCGCTGCACCTGGACAATGGCATCAACATTGCAAGGTAAGATTTTTTTATATAGTGTGCCTAGAATGCTCATGACTATATTATCTATGGTTTTATACATTGTTATTGTGTTTGTTTTATGTAAACATGGGAGAATCTCAGGTGATTTCACCATTATGTGGGAGTTGCAGTGAGCTGCGATCACTTCCTGTTCATGTCATTGTCAGGGAAACAGAAGTATGCTCTCTTAATGCCCTGCTTATTGTCCTTTACAACATTGTTCTGTTTGTTCCAGAGTAGTATATACTAGTGTGTTGCCCATGGGGATCCGTGGGCTCTCGATTGGGTAGTATTCACAAAATAGGTAGCTGACATTTTTCAAGGGTGGTAACAAATTAAGCTAAGCTTGTATAATGGGTTGGCATGATGTGTGAGTCCACAATGTTTTTAGAACCTTAGACCTGAACAGTTTTTAGAAGAGGAACTCAATCCTGTTATTTCCTGTTAATTATGTAATTTTTTATGTTAATTTACTGTTGTAATGTATTTATAAATTGTTTAGGTTGTTGTTATCATATACATACTATTATTATTATTATTATTATTATTATTATTATTATTATTATTATTATTATTATTATTATCATCATCATTTTATTTTATTATTGCTTCCCTTTTGTCATTTGATTTTTAAATGGACCACAATGGAAATAAGTGTTTTCACTTTCTTGTGTCATCCATGGATTAACGTATATGCAGTTATACTGTGCACTTACAATGAACTTACTAAATAAAAACATGCACTCATGCTTTTAATATAAAGATGATTTGCTACTTCCTGCTGGAATGGTGTATCCAGAATGTAGTTAGCAACATTCATTGTTCAGTGATGTTAGCTAATATCCGTAGCTTCTCCAAAAATAGTAATCCTATCAACATTCTGTTTTGGTGGCATTCATGTTCGACCCAAAATACATAAGCTTACCAAACGGCAAATGTCAGCTGTCCACAATTTCTCATTAATTGAGGTTTTATACACACACACACACACACACACACACACACACACACACACACACACACACACACACACACACACACACACACACACACACACACACACACACACACACACACACACACACACATATATATGTATGCGGGTGATTCTTTCACTACTATTGGCCTTGTAAATGTAATTTCCACCACACCATTGCCTTACAATATAAAGCGCCTTGGGGCAACTGTTTGCTGTGATTTGGCGCTATATACATGTGCTCTGATGTCACTGTTTAGCTCCATAGAAACTACCCAAACAATCTTTCATACAAACTGTTTAAAGGGACATTACAATGTTGTGGTGGAAATTACGGCAATAGTGTGGGACAACTACATTTTATTTAAAAAAATCACAACAGTTGTATGACATTGAATACCCCAATTATGTTTTGATTATTTACTGATATTTTATTCAGAGATATTTTAAAACATTAGAAAAAAAGTTTACCATTCATTTTTATCATTGAAGATCAAAAGTCTGGGTGTGGGACAAGCACAAAATGGCAATATTTGCATATAATGATGCTGAAAAAAGGTTAAAAAGTCATCATAGACTACTAGAACAAATTTCTTAACACACTTTCATTGTAAAGATAACTATAAAAGTGTGAAATTTCCCCTTTTTTCTGTTTTTCATACAATATGATCAAAGGATAAGAAGTGCCCGTAGTCTAAGAATCACCCATGCACGCATGGGTTTTTTTTTTTTGTGTTTTCTGCATTCTGTCACAAGCAAGTGCTTCTAATTTTAGACATGCACAAACAGAGACATTGGCAGAAGACATCAAACGTAGTACAATTTTCAGTTATGGTACCGGCAACATGAGACTTACAATTGTGCTCAAACATTTACATACCCTGGCAGAATTTTTAGGTTTTTTTGGACATTTTTCAGAGAATATGAATGATAACACAAAAACTTTTTTTCTTCACTCATGAATAGTGGTTGGGCGAAGCCATTTTTTAAATCATAATGACAGCAGAAACTACCCAAATGACCCGGATCAAAAGTTTACATACCCCTGTTCTTAATACAGTGTATTGCCCCCCTTTAACATCAATGACAGCTTGGAGTCTTTTGTGGTTGTTGTGGATGAGACTCTCTGATGGTAAAACTGCCACTGAATATGTTTCGGACTTTATTTACATCAGTTACAAAGAAATACAAACAATATGGACTCTGTGGTAAAGCTACATGGAGTAGATAGTACTCCTTTAGCTCTTGCCCTCAAACAAGACTGTGGTGCCCTATAAGAGTTTTGTAAACCAGAACCATCCAGTGTGTATAACACCTGACAGACAAAGAGGGCATGCCCACTTTGGTGTACAACTCAAACTCACAGTGGTGGGTGAGGCAGCTACAACCAGTGATGAATCTCAGGGTGTAGTGGTACAGCGGGGTCAAAGACTGTAGACAACTTGATGAAGCACACTTATACACAACATGGCCATAGTCCAATAAGGGCAGGAAGGTAGCAGTTGTCAGGAGCTTCTGAACATTTAAGGCGAAGTATGACTTGTTTCTGCAAAGGAACCCTAGCTTCACCCTTAATTTGGAGATTATGTATTTCAAATGAACTTTAAAAGAGAGCTCCATGTCAACAGTTAAACCCAAGCACTTGTAGCTCCTGACTTGTGGCCCAGTCACACGGCACATGACGATTCCTGAACGAAGGGAAAAAGTAAAAAAAAGTCACAATTCATTGAGAAAAGGTGGACAAAAGAGCTTTTATTACCGAATAGCCTGCGAAGCAAGAGTGCAAAAGGGACGAAAGAGGAACTTAACAAAATCGAAGCTCCCGATCTCGACGCTTTAATGAAACGTGCCTGGAGCCACAGCTGGAACAGTGTGTGTCTGCATCTCTGAGTTCCAGAACTCAGTGCTGGGATGGAGCTCATAGCGCCTGAGTCCTGGAGAAACTGCAAACAGAAGCTGTGGAGATCTGTGTGCATGTCGGTGGACCACCTGCTCTGGTTCCTCGTCCAGAACAAAAGAGGGATCATCTCTATCATCAGAATCCACACTGTCTGTTGACACGCTGTGCGCTCCGTCTTGCTCCAATTTAAAAAAAAAAGTGTGTTGTGGTCACTGCTGTATCACTGTATTATGTTCTAAGCCTTATATATTGATTTATAACAGAAAACTGTCAAAGGGGAGAATAAATATAAGTGTAAAGATGATTGAATATATCAGAGCAGTAAATTAATCAGTGCGTGTGAACACCACACATTGACTCACATGTGCAGTTATTCCACCAGCTGATCACTGATCCACAACGTAAATTCTTCCTTCCAGAACAGCTCTTTATATTATCATTTTGATTCATCTCCCTGTTGCCATATGTAGATAAGGGCTGGATTGTCATGCCTACACTCATATTGTTATATTTAATAAAAAATAATAAGCGCACGCAGGAGCTGCTGCTGCTGCTAATGCTGCATTCAAGTACTGTCGGAAATTACACAACTATTTTGTTGTTTCAAATTCAACAGTTGCTTGTGGCAAAATAATTAATTATATCTACACAAAAGATTAATTCTGGCCTATGTAAGGTGCCTGAGCCCACTGAAGTTGACCCCCCACACAGATTAAAAAAAAAACAAAATCCAAGCAAGCAGGCTGAGTTTGCCCTGTAATTTCCAACAGTACATGAAGCAGCAGCAACCTCATCGCTCACAAACCGGCTTCTGCACTGTGTGAAAACATTCAGCTGCTCCAACGAAGTCAAATTAAACAGTAATGTTACAAAAACTAAACAAACGATTAAAAAACGTCAAGAACGACAGCAAAACAAAACACAGACGAATTGAGGTTTTCGTTGCACTTCGTTCAAATTTTTCAACAGTTTAAAAATCCTGACGAAGCGCCAGTTGTAGGAACGAAGCTGCGCGAAGGTTAAATGATGCCAACGAAAGTCCAGATTTCTTGTTTCGTCAGGGCTTTGTTGCCCTTCGTTACCTTGGGCAGTTTTGATTGATGGTCTGATCTCCAAGGAAACAGTTGATTTAAGGGCCTTTCACACTGAATCCGTCAGGCCAATGCGTCAACGGATCGGGATGCGTCGAATCCGTCGGATGACGTCAGACGCGTCACTTTGGAAGCGGCAAAAAAAAAAAAAAAAAAAAGTGGGGGGGCGGAGATTGCCACGTCACACTCTGGCTGTTTCCACAATCTGAAAAAGTTCAGCGATCGCCATCTTGAATTTGGGTCGCCTGAACCACAAAAAAAGCTTTAAAAAACAGCAGTAGAACGATTCTCCCATCACCCTGCTGGGAGAAGCTTTTTTTTTCAGCTACTTTTCGGAGTGACGCCGACCGAGGAGGAGGATGGACGAGGAGGACCGACGATCGAACCGCGACAGCGGACCAATCTGCACGGAGAAGCCGGCCTTCAGGCATCATTCCTGGGCAGACCGAGGCAGGCAGCCGGGGTGATGGAGTAAACCCACTCAGTCCGAAATCTTCCACTTTTTGGATATATGTGAAGTCCCAGTTTGCCCAACGGAGTTTAGTTCTGCAGCTTTATCGAGGTGAGAATAATGTAAAAATAAAATGTGACGTTTACTTAACTGCTTTGAAGGTTTAATGATCAGCTAATGTTAGCGTAGCGTTTTAGCACAGTTGATCTGAGTGAACACTTTAATTTCTAAATGGTTCAGTCTTTTTATTTTTACCAAATAAAGCTACAGCTTTTTTCAGACACCACAAAAGCTCAACTTTAAATAACTTATTTTTTCGGGCGTTTTTTCCATCGTTTTTTTCCCCGTTTTTTTTCCCCGTTTTTTTCCCCCTTTTTTTATATATAAACTGTTTAGTGTTTTTTTATATTTAAAGAAATATTTTTATTTGTCCCAATCAGGAACATTTGCTGTGCAGACAACCAAACTTCCATTGATGAGCTGAACACCACAAAGTCCAGTCGAAAGAAAACATCTCTGCTTTTCAGCAACACCACCAGAGTTCAAACCTGCAGAAGAGACCTTCATGTGGTCCAGAGAATCCAGCAGAACATCACCTGCTTCTAAATAAAGGCTCTTTGAACAGCAACTATTTTATTATTTTTTAAAAAGCTATTTCATTTTATATTTTAACAATAAATGAATGGATCATTAAAAATGTCCACAAAATCAAAGTCAAAAGACATTTGCACAAGTAGAAGCTCTCCACTTATTGTGCTCAAATTCATATTTTAGAAATGACTCTGTCCTGATAACAACATTAAAGGCAATTACATATATATTGTGGGCAGTCTAAGGCACACCTGTGCACTAATCATGGTGTCTAATCAGCATCTTGATATGGCACACCTGTGAGGTGGGATGGATTATCTCAGCAAAGGAGAAGTGCTCACTATCACAGATTTAGACTGGTTTGTGAACAATATTTGAGGGAAATGGTGATATTGTGTATGTGGAAAAAGTTTTAGATCTTTGAGTTCATCTCATACAAAATGGGAGCAAAACCAAAAGTGTTGCGTTTATATTTTTGTTGAGTGTATATATATATATATATATATATATATATATATATATATATATATATATATATCATCATGAGGTTTGTCACAGAAATCCTACTTTACAATCACACTGCAGTCATTGTTATATTTCCTGTTGCATTTATAATAAACAGCATTTATTTATTGTCTGTTTTTCTGTTTAAAATGAGATATAAATAATCTACCAGAATAAAAAAAAATGTACAAATTTCCATGTTATTTTGTCTAAAAATAAATGTCTGAGGTTCCTTATGTTAAACAAGAAATGAAATAATATGAAATAACAGGTGGTTTTAATTTACAGACGAAAGGTTTCTAAAGAACCATTTATTGATTTATTTAGCTATTTTAATTACAAGTGTTCTAAACTGTTTTTTAACAGTAATCAGAAATAATGAGGTAACAACAAAAAAACATTTTGAAGGATTTTTCTTCAGAAAACTGCTCCATAAATGAGCAGTCCTGTGACACGTTTCTGTTTTGCACAGATCAGTGGTTTCCACCGATCCATTTTGTAGAGATCAGTGGTTTCTGCCATAGGTAGGACGCCCCTTCCAAGATGGCGGCCAATGCGGTTTCTGCCACCCGTCTTCCGTGTTTTGGCCCGACGCGTCGTTCCTATTGGACAACGCAAAGGTACGTCACAGCTCAGCAGGTCGGAAGTTGGATTGGCTTGAACAAGCGGCAATGCGCGCTCCCGGTAGATGCGTCGGTTTAGTTCGGCTTTTGACGTGACGCATCTGACGCATCTAAAACGCAACGCGTCTCATTGAAAATAATGCTTTTTAGACCGATTTTTGACGCATTTGACGCATGTGACGGATTCAGTGTGAAAGGCTCATTAGACAAAAATATTATTTTGAATTTTTCTGCATTCAAGACTAGTATTAATCTCTATGGTGTAACCCCCCCCCCCCCCAACACACACACACACACACACACCCCTTGCAGGAATCTAAACTGGGCTGCCAGAAAATGGAGAAATGGCTGATGTAAAACAATTATAAGTCCGCGGATAGCTGGAGTTGGTGCTGTACAAGTGTTTCAATAGTGTGAGCACAAGTCAATCCTCATAGTGCACAGTCTGTATGTGTGACAGTCATTGTCTCTTAAACAGGCAAAAATGATTTGTATATTGTCAAACTCACAGTATGAAGAGTTTTGTCCATGTTCTTACATGCTGCAAAATTCATAGGGTCCTACATTTAGTCTGAATTTCACTCAGTCAATCATCTGTTTCCATAGCAATTGCACAAGTAGGGATGGGGGTGTGGGGTGCTTTTCAGCTGTTATTCTGTTGCACAAATAACTGACGAAATCATCGCATCACATGTGAACTTCTGTCTCTGATGATCATCCATTTATTTACCTTTAATATTTCTGTTGAATGCAGTTTGCTGCTTTCATGCATTAGTTTGCTCTTAATTCCTCTCCGTCTCTCTGTAGAGAACAGACACAGAGCTGGTGTGTTGACTTGTGCTAATTCACGGTCTTCCCTCCTGATCTGCCTACACAGCACACTCAGGGAGATTCCAAGCACACAGACAATCTGGCAGATGGCAGAGTCCCAAGGTCTGGTCTTACTGAATTATTCAGTCTGTGTTGGTGGGTCTTTGCGTATGTGTTTGCGCATGTTCATAGTCTGCATATGTGCTTTTATGGAGAATGTCAGCGGGAATGCTAAATGGTGTTTTCCTCCAGATGAGACCAGCTGCACTGGCTCTTCTTTAATCAGCCTCTCCACCAGCTCCCTCCTCTTTGGCTTCACAGCCTCATTAGAAGGAAATTGAGGAGACAGGGAGGAGTGGCCACAAATTAAGCCATAAACAGAGCTAGCTGGGAGTGGAAATTAATTATCTAAACCCACACCAGGGTATGAGTTAGAATACTCAATCTTGTTAACTCTGTGTTACTTTCAGTGTCTAAACCACAACAACAACAAAAAATGTTGTGGACCAGTGGACTGATAGACAGTGTTGCCACAGTTACTTTGAAAAAGTAATCCAATTACTGATTACTGATTACTCCTTGAAAAAGTAACTTAGATACTTTACTGATTACTCAATTGTAAAAGTAACTAAGTTAGATTACTAGTTACTTTTTAGTTACTTTCCCCAGCTGCTGACAACAACCCTCTGCCACCTCAACATGACAGTGATACTTGTTTTGCCAAAACTCACTTTATAGTCACCCTTTCATGACTTCAATGAAAATAAATACTTGTTTTATAAAAATTAAAATAAAGACCTCTTTCTTGACCTCATATTTAACTGCTGACAGCACTGTAACAGTAAAACTTGCCATTTCTAACCTACATTGTTTATAAATGTAACTATTAAATTCTTTCTAACATTTTTTGAACATTTAAATTCTCTCTAAACATTTTAATTGTCAACATTATTATTATAAGTAGTATTAGTAGTTGTAGTTTAAAAAAGGCTTCAAAACTGGACCTTTAATCTATAGGTGTTGTGGGGGGGCACATCCCTGCCCCACACCCCCATTCCATCTGCATTCGCCCCTGCTTTGGCGTTTGAGCACAAAAAATGGATAACCTTTATTTATGCAGAAAACATGACCAGATTTACAGGTAAGAAAGTTTTATTGCATTTTCACATCATGTGGTCCTCAGAAAGAGAGTTTAGGTGCATTTGAGTGGAAAATAGTGTTAGTTGACGCGTCACGGAGGATCAGCTGTTTTTAGTGAGCAGATACGGAGCGGCTCACCTCAGAATTCTAAATAAAGGAGGAAAAAAGCATAAAAATGTCCTTGTAAAGCTCAGTGCAGGTGTGCTGTTGTCACCGTGCTTTAAGAGGTGAGGACGAGTCGTAGCTGCTGCAGAAAACCGCGAATGAAAAGCTCACAGCTCGCATGGACCAAATTTAATGCTGCTATCAACCCACAATGCAAAAATAATAGTAACGCACAGTGACTTGGAGAAGTAACTTTAATCTGATTACTGATTTGGAAAGATTAACGCGTTAGATTGTTCGTTACTAAAAAAAAGTGGTCAGATTAGAGTAAAGCATTTGTTGTGAAAGTGTAGTGACACGGACCCACAACAGGGGGCGCAAATGAACGGTCAATAGATGAGCCAAAAAGTAGCAATTTAATGTTGTGAAGGTGCACAACGAATACATAGACAATCTCAGAATCTGATAACAGTCAATCCAAAAAGGTGACGTGTGGGCAGGCTCGAGGATAGAAGACGTCTGTCCTGAACACCACCGAATCTGGTGAATACTGGAGCCGCCAAGTCCCGAATTCCCACGTGATCACCGTCCCCGACTGTCGGATCTGGTACTGCTGGCGAAGAACAAAGACAGTCAAGTGTGGGTGTGTGTACACCCCGTAACAACAACGGTGGGAATGCCACCTCCACCTTTAATACACACTCGTGCAGCGTCTGTTTAAGCACGTATCTGACGGACGTAGGACGAAACAGTCGCGACCCACGCCGGTCCTCTGGTTGACAGCTGCAAAACAATAGCTCTTAGAATCAATTAATACAGGCAGAGACAGTTACCTCCATAGAAGTACGATATCTCGGCAACGAGGTGGAGATGACGTCTGGTCTTTATGGAGTGAGATGCTGTAGAGTAGATGGGTGACAGCTGTCAAGAGATAATGAGTGACAGCTGTCACCCCCGGCTGTGTCCGTGGCGGCAGCGCCCTCTCGTGCCTGAAGCCCGCACTTCAGGCAGGGCGCCCACTGGTGGTGGGCCAGCAGTACCTCCACTTCTGGCGGCCCACACAACAGGACCCCCCCCTCAACGGGCGCCTCTTGGCGCCTGACCAGGCTTGTTCGGGTGACGGTGGAAGAAGTCGGCCAGGAGGGCCGGATCCAGGATGAAGCTCCTCTTCACCCAGGAGCATTCTTCGGGTCCATACCCCTCCCAGTCGACCAAATACTGGAACCCCCGGCCCATCCGACGGACCTCCAGGAGCCGGCGCACCGTCCAAGCCAGCTCCCCGTCGATGATCCGAGCAGGAGGCAGCGCCGGTCCGGGAGCACAGAGGGGTGAGGTGTGGTGAGGTTTGATCCTTGAAACATGAAAGACCGGGTGGATCCGCAGTGAAGCCGGGAGTTGGAGCTTTACTGCGGCAGGACTGAGCACTTTGAGGATCTTGTATGGTCCGATATATCTGTCCTTGAGTTTCGGGGAGTCCACCTGGAGGGGGATGTCCTTCGTGGATAGCCACACCTCCTGCCCGGGCTGGTAAGCAGGGGCCGGGGATCGCCGGCGGTCTGCATGGGTCTTCGCCCTCGTCCGGGCCTTCAACAAGGCAGAACGGGCGGAGCGCCACACCCGACGGCACTTCCGCAGGTGGGCCTGGACCGAGGGCACACCGACCTCTCCCTCCACCACGGGAAACAACGGGGGCTGATACCCCAAACACACCTCAAATGGGGAGAGGCCGGTGGCAGAGGACACCTGGCTGTTATGCGCATACTCGATCCAGGCCAGATGTTTACTCCAGGCCGTCGGGTGTGCGGACGTCACACAGCGCAGGGCTTGCTCCAATTCCTGATTGGCCCATTCTGCCTGTCCATTGGTCTGCGGGTGATACCCGGACGAGAGGCTCACAGTAGCCCCCAGTTCCCGGCAGAAGCTCCTCCAGACGTGTGAGGAGAACTGGGGACCACGATCAGAGACGATGTCGGTGGGTATCCCATGCAGACGGACGACGTGGTGGACCAGGAGGTCTGCTGTCTCCTGGGCTGTTGGGAGCTTCGGGAGGGCCACGAAGTGGGCCGCCTTGGAGAATCGGTCCACTATCGTGAAGATGGTGGTGTTGCCCTGGGACGGCGGGAGGCCCGTGACGGAATCCAGGCCGATGTGGGACCAGGGGCGATGAGGCACAGGTAGCGGCTGGAGAAGTCCTTGGGACCTTTTATGGTCTGCCTTGCCCCTGGCACAGGTGGTGCAGGCCTGGATGTACTCCCGGACGTCAGCCTCCATAGACGCCCACCAGAAGCGCTGCCGGACAACTGCCACAGTCCTTCGCACCCCTGGATGACAGGAGAGCTTGGAACCGTGACAGAAGTCCAAGACTGCAGCTCTGGCCTCTGGTGGGATGTACAAACGGTTCTTCGGACCTGTTCCTGGGTCCGGGCTCCGTGCCAGGGCCTCCCGGACGATCTTCTCCACGTCCCAGGTGAGGGTGGCCACGATAGTGGACTCAGGCAGGATGGGCTCCGGTGGATCCGACAGTGCAGTTTTGACCTCCTCTTCGTCGACCTCTGGTTCTTGGTCCCGGGGCGATAGGTGATTCGGAAGTCAAAACGCCCAAAGAACAGTGACCAGCGGGCTTGCCTGGGGTTCAGCCGCTTGGCGGTCCTGATATACTCCAGGTTCCGATGGTCAGTGAAAACCGTGAATGGCACAGACGCTCCCTCCAACAGGTGTCTCCACTCCTCAAGAGCCTCTTTCACCGCAAGGAGTTCTCGATTGCCGACGTCATAGTTCCGTTCAGCCGGGGTCAACCTGCGTGAAAAGTAGGCACACGGGTGAAGAACCTTATCAGTCTCTCCGCTCTGGGATAGCACGGCTCCTATCCCTGAGTCAGAGGCGTCCACTTCAACCACGAACTGGCGGCTAGGGTCGGGCTGCACCAAAACTGGCGCAGTAGAGAACCGTCGTTTCAACTCCTTGAACGTGGCTTCGCACCGATCCGACCAGGTGAAGGGGACTTTTGGAGAGGTCAGGGCTGTCAGGGGGCTAACTACCTGACTGTTGCCCTTAATGAACCTCCTATAGAAATTAGCGAAGCCGAGGAACTGTTGCAGCTTCCTACGGCTTGTTGGTTGGGGCCAATCTCTCACCGCCGCACCCTTGGCCGGATCAGGGGCGACAGAGTTAGAGGAGATGATAAACCCCAGGAAGGACAAAGACGTGCGGTGAAACTCGCACTTCTCACCCTTCACAAACAGTCGGTTCTCTAACAACCGCTGCAGGACCTAACGTATATGCTGGACATGGGTCTCAGGATCCGGAGAAAAGATGAGAATATCGTCCAGATATACGAAGACGAATCGGTGCAGGAAGTCCCGCAAGACGTCATTAACCAAGGCTTGGAACGTCGCGGGGGCGTTGGTGAGGCCGAACGGCATGACCAGGTACTCAAAGTGACCTAACGGGATGTTAAATGCCGTCTTCCATTCGTCTCCCTTCCGGATCCGAACCAGGTGACATGCATTTCTAAGATCCAGCTTAGTAAAGATTTTGGCTCCATGCAGGGGGGTGAACACGGAATCCAACAATGGCAACGGGTATCGGTTGCGAACCGTAATCTCATTCAGCCCCCTGTAATCAATGCATGGACGGAGTCCGCCATCTTTCTTGCCCACAAAAAAGAAACCTGCCCCCATCGGGTAGGTGGAGTTCCGGATCAGCCCGGCAGCTAATGAGTCCCGGATGTAGGTCTCCATTGATTCGCGCTCAGGTCGTGAGAGGTTGTACAGCCTGCTGGACGGGAACTCAGCGCCTGGAACCAAATCAATGGCACAATCATACGGACGGTGCGGGGGAAGGGTGAGTGCCAGATCCTTGCTGAAGACGTCAGCAAGATCATGGTACTCAACCGGCACTGCCGTCAGATTGGGAGGGATTTTGACCTCCTCCTTATCCTGTAAACCGGGAGGAACCGAGGATCCTAAACACACCCGATGGCAGGTTTCGCTCCACTGAACCACCACCCCAGACGGCCAATCAATCTGGGGATTGTGCTTCAACATCCATGGGAAGCCCAAAATCACGCGGGAGGTAGAAGGAGTTACAAAAAACTCAATCTCCTCCCGATGGTTTCCAGACACCACCAGAGTTACTGGTTGTGTCTTGTGTGTGATTAAAGGGAGGAGGGTGCCATCTAGTGCCCGCACCTGCAATGGCGAAGGAAGCACCACCAGAGGGAGCCCTACCTCCCTTGCCCATCTGCTGTCTAGCAAATTCCCTTCTGACCCCGTGTCCACCAGTGCTGGGGCTTGAAGGGTTAAATCCCCGCTCAGGATTGTAACTGGGAGTCATGTGGCAATCTGTGTGTGTCCCACGTGAATGTTTTGACCCCCCCTTAGCCCAGTCTCTGAGGGCGGTTGTTGTTGTGGCCGTTTGGGGCAGTTTTTCTGTATGTGCTCCTTTGAGCTGCAGAGAAAACACTCCCCGCGGACCAGCCTCCTCATTTTGGCCCTGTGCGTTTCCCTAACAACGTCAGCAGGGGGAGCTGTTGCCCCACGGAGCGCTGCAGCTGTGGGGAGGGCGGCCCCTTTTCGAACCCGGAAGGGAGAGGGACGGCACGTATCCGGCCACGTCCTTCGCCTCGCTCCCGACGGCGTTCCTCCAACCGATTGTCTAACCGTATAACAAGATCGATAAGCCCATCTAAATCCCGCGGTTCCTCCTTAGCTACCAGATGCTCCTTCAGGACCGATGACAGTCCGTTTATGAAGGCGGCGCGGAGCGCAACGTTATTCCAGCCGTACCTCGCAGCCGCGATGCGGAAGTCGACTGCATATTCGGCTGCGCACCGGCGCCCCTGTCACATTGACAGCAGCATTGTTGAAGCGGTCTCTCCTCTGTTAGGGTGATCAAACATTGTTCTGAACTCCCCCACAAACCCAGTGTATGCTGATAACCACCGTGAGTTCTGTTCCCAGAGCACCGTAGCCCAGGCGCGTGCCTTACCCCGAAGCAAATTAATAACATAAGCCACCTTGCTGGCGTCAGACGCGTACATCACGGGTCGTTGTGCAAAGACGAGCGAACACTGCATCAGAAAGTCCGCGCACGTCTCCACACAACCCCCGTACGGCTCAGGGGGACTTATGTATGCTTCAGGAGATGGTGGGGGGGTTTGTTGAACGACCAGTGGAATGTTAATACCCGGCACCGGGTCGGCAGGAGGAGGAGCCGCAGCAGCGCTCTGATCGCGTGCTTCCACCTGTGCGGTGAGAGCCTCCATCCTGCGATTAAGGATGATGGTTAGGGTGATCAAACACTGTTCTGAACTCCCCCACAAACCCAGTGTATGCTGATAACCACCGTGAGTTCTGTTCCCAGAGCACCGTAGCCCAGGCGCGTGCCTTACCCCGAAGGAAATTAATAACATAAGCCACCTTGCTGGCGTCAGACGCGTACATCACGGGTCGTTGTGCAAAGACGAGCGAACACTGCATCAGAAAGTCCGCGCATGTCTCCACACAACCCCCGTACGGCTCAGGGGGACTTATGTATGCTTCAGGGGATGGTGGGGGGTTTGTTGTACGACCAGTGGAATGTTAATACCCGGCACCGGGTCGGCAGGAGGAGGAGCCGCAGCAGCGCTCTGATCGCGTGCTTCCACCTGTGCGGTGAGAGCCTCCATCCTGCGATTAAGGATGATGGTTTGCTCGGACATCAAATCCAGCCGAGCGGTAAAGGCGGTGAGGATTTGCTGCAACTCACCGAGCACGCCTCCTGCAGACGCCTGTGCACCCTGCTCTTCCATTGGCTGTCCAACAGATGGATGACGCCCCTCGGGATCCATGACGCTGGCCGAGATATCCTGTTGTGAAAGTGTAGTGACACGGACCCACAACAGGGGGCGCAAATGAACGGTCAATAGATGAGCCAAAAAGTAACAATTTAATGTTGTGAAGGTGCACAACGAATACACAGACAATCTCAGAATCTGATAACAGTCAATCCAAAAAGGTGACGTGCTGTCGGATCTGGTACTGCTGGCGAAGAACAAAGACAGTCAAGTGTGGGTGTGTGTACACCCCGTAACAACAACGGTGGGAATGCCACCTCCACCTCTAATAGACTCTCGTGCAGCGTCTGTTTAACCACTTATCTGACGGACGTAGGACGAAACAGTCGTGACCCACGCCGGTCCTCTGGTTGACAGCTGCAAAACAATAGCTCTTAGAATCAATTAATACAGGCAGAGACAGTTACCTCCATAGAAGTACGATATCTCGGCAACGAGGTGGAGATGACGTCTGGGCTTTATGGAGTGAGATGCTGTAGAGTAGATGGGTGACAGCTGTCAAGAGATAATGAGTGACAGCTGTCACCCCCGGCTGTGTCCGTGGCGGCAGCGCCCTCTCGTGCCTGAAGCCCGCACTTCAGGCAGGGCGCCCACTGGTGGTGGTGGGCCAGCAGTACCTCCTCTTCTGGCGGCCCACACAACAGCATTACTAAGTAATGCGTTACTGGCATCACTGCTGATAGATAAACTGACTGTACACAAGAAACCTGTCCTGTGCATTGGTCCAGGCTGAGGTGAAGCTGCGTGACAGATGTGGAGGAAGTCCATCCAAAAAAGAAAGTGTATATGTACACTGTGTGCACGGTTATTAGGTAAGTTGTATTTGCTCACACATAATAATAGCAGCTCACACTGGTACCCCTCCCCCACCTCGCTAGTCGAAGCAGTGCTGTTCAGTCATGATCCAGCCATGGGCCCATCCATCTGGTCTGTCAAGAGTCACTCTCATTTTATCTGTCCATGAAACTTTTAACAAATGTGTTCAGATATTTCTTGGCACAATAATGAAAGTCATGAGTCTTTTTCAGTGATGGTTATGTTCCAGCTTTCCTTATCTTGACCATGTCTCTAAGCACTGAACACCTTGTACTTCTGGACACTCTAGGTAGGTTGCAGTTCTGGACTATGGTGGCATTGGAGAATAATGGGTTCATGGTAGCTTCACATTGAATTCTTAATTTTTTTGCAGTTTACTTGGGCCTTTTCTTTTCCACAAGTTTTTGGGGCCCTGTTGACTATGTGCAGTGAAACATTTGATTATTCCATGAACATGCCTCAGTAGCTGAACTGTTTTTTAAAGTGTTGGATCACTCTGAAAGGCATTTTTTTTCTTCAAACATTTAATTCATTTCCTATGCCCAATTAGTCTAGTTATGGGTCATGGGGGACTTGTAGCCTAGATCTCAGCAGTCATAAGGCAAGAGGTGGGGTACACCCTGGACAAGATGCCAGTCTTTTTCAGGGCCACATACAGCGGGTAAAATATGTACTGAACACGTCACCATTTTTCTCAGTAAATATATTTCTAAATTTACTATTGACATTAAATTTTCATCAGATGTTGGTAACAATCCAAGTAATCCCTAGATGCAAAGACACCAGAACAAATAAGTACAAAATTAAGTTATGTGTAATTAAATGGAATGACACAAGTATTTTACATGCTTAGTGAAAATTATTGAATACTTTGTACAAAAGCCTTTGTTGGTAATAACAGCTTCAAGATGCCTCCTGTATGGCAAAACCAGTTGCATGCATTGCTCAGATGTGATTTTGGCCCATTCTTCCACACAATCAGTCGTCAAATCTTGAAGCATCCATGGACCTCATCTATCAACTCTAATCTTTAGTTCTTTCTATAGATTTTCTTTTGGAGTCAGGTGATTGGCTTGACCTTTCTAACAGCTTTATTTTCATTCTTTGAAACCAATTTAAAGTTTCCTTGGCTGTGTATTTGGGATTATTGTCTTGCTGAATGTCGACCCTCATATCATTTTCATCTTTATCTTCCTGGTAGATTTTTATCAAGAATGTCTCAGTACATTTTTCCATTCATCCTTTTTTTCAATTATATGACGTTTTGCAGTGCCGTATGCTGAAAAACAGCCCCACACCATGTTGTTCCCATCTTCAGTCTTTACTGTTGATGTGGTGTTTCTGGGGCGGCGTACAGCACCATTTATGGTGTGTATTATGGCATCCAAAGAGTTTAATTTTGATCTCATCTGACCACACTATATTCTTCCAGTATTTCACAGGCTTGTCGAAATGTTGTGCAGGGAACTTTACATGAGCCTCAACATGCTTTTTCTTCAGCCATGGAGTTTAGCGTGATGAGCGTGCATACAGAATGGTGGTTGAGTGCATTACTTATTGTTTTCTTTTAAACAATTCTACTTGCTAATTCCAGGTCTTTCTGAAGTGGTGCTTGTCTTTTCTGATAATTCTTTTCACTACTCTGTTACAAATTTGGGATGAGCACCTGGTCGTGGATGGTTTATGGTGAAATGATGTTCTTTCCACTTTCAGATTATGGCCCCACAGTGCTCATTTCAACGTTTAGAAGTTTAGAAATCCTTCTGTAACCAATGACATCCAGATGTTTTGCAACAATAAGGTTGTGAAGATCTTGAGAGAGAGGTCTTTGATTTTTTTTTTTATCCCATTGTGAGATGTTTCTTGTGTGACATCTTGGTAATGAGACACCTTTTTATAGACCATCAGTTGGGACTGAACCAGCTGATATTAATTTGCACTAACAAGAGGCAGGATTGCTGTCTGTGGAGAAAAATCCCTCTCTAAAAGCGTGACTGTTGCGACAGGGACTGGTCGCAACTGGTTGGTTGCTACTGCGATACTGTGTGGCTGCTCCAAGCTAAACGTAGCATGTGGACATCGCATACTTTAAGAGCCATCAAGTTTTTTAAAAGAAGAATTTTGCGGCATGTCTGTGTCATGGTGACATTGGAGAGAGGGAAGATGGCAAAAAACATGGTTTGAAAAGTTTAATAAAGACAAGAATCCATGGAATTGGCGCTGGGTTGAATTTAAAGTTTGTCGTCATGAACACAGATAAAAGAAACGGGAAAAGCTCACTATATCTTGTGCCCTCAGGAAACATGGTAAGATTATTTTTTTTATCTCTGAAAAACCAACATCGTGCTGTTCAAACTGGATTTCAGACATGATTAGGTGACTTTTTTAAATTAATGTAGACTTTCTTTCATTGGAAAAAAGACACTGTGGCTTTGAATGGATTTACATGAATTTACACAAGAATATCAGTGACTTTTTTACTATAAGGTAAGTTATTGATATTTTACCATGATTTTTAAAATATTCTACAAGCTTTAGCTGTGGCTTTTGAAATGCTTTAACAGTCTTTTCAGTCATTATGAATTTCATGTAGTTTAATTAGTTTAGATGAAACAGACTGCTGTCAGACGGCCATAAAAGGTGCTGAAGACTGCCCGATGTCCAAACGCCAGGATGGCAAACACGGGACCGGAGTGGGAGGCAGTGCTGTGTTCCTCACGAGCATGTACACGCGAGTGGGCAACGTACGTTTGCGCGCTCGCCCCACACACATGCATGGGGCTGAAATTTTTACTCAGCTGTGTGTGTGTGTGTGTGTGTGTGTGTGTGTGTGTGTGTGTGTGTGTGTGTGTGTGTGTGTGTGTGTGTGTGTGTGTGTGTGTGTGTGTGTGTGTGTGTGTGTGTGTGTGTGTGTGTGTGTGTGTGTTTGTCTGTCAATACAGGCTGCATGAGCCACTAAGCATGTGCCACTGGACACTTTTGCTGGAAGTTTGCTGGCAGTGGGCCAAGCAGTCACACCATGCGTCAGACGCAGCCTTTCCAGTGAACTTTAATCATTTTTTTTCTTTTTTGCTCACTTCAGGAGCACAACGCAACTCTGTACACAGTGATGTCATTTGGATTATCACATGGGCTTTAATTTTTGCAGCCGCGTGAGGCTTTTCACCACAGGCTGTGGTTTGGTTCCTGTGTAGTGTGAAAGGATCGTGGTTCCGTGCTGGAGTTGAGGTTCATGTTTAATAATGTTGTCACGGCCTGGAAAACAGTTCCTGCAACACCTCCTACAGAGTTTAGATGGTGATCAGGTAATAATATACATATTACATTGGTGAGATCCATTCAGCTCCGTGCCTGATGTGTGCTATGATGCATTACTGCGCATGAGACCATGGAGAGGTGCAGTGGCACATGGTACTTTCAGTTTGATTGTGTGCTGTTCACATTAACTGTATATGATGAATGTGTGCCACATATATGTTATTACATATCAACATTTCCTTTGCCCTCCCTGGCCAGGGTGTGTGTAGGTGGACATCCCACAACCCACAATGTGCCGGCAGGCTTTGCTGTGACCGATCAATCTCAGAGCTCAATCAACCATGATCAGATTGGTTCAGATGCTGTTTTGATGCCATCAGAATATGTAGACTGTGATCAGATGATGCAAAACTGCATATAGACCACCGTCAGATGTGCGTTCTGTCTCGATGGTGCCAAGAGTGTTTTAAACATGTGCAACACACTCGGGGCACCCAAGCGAATGGGACCAAATCAATCAATCAATCAATCAATTTTTTATATAGCGCCAAATCACAACAAACAGTTGCCCCAAGGCGCTTTATATTGTAAGGCAAGGCCATACAATAATTATGTAAAACCCCAACGGTCAAAACGACCCCTGTGAGCAAGCACTTGGCTACAGTGGGAAGGAAAAACTCCCTTTTAACAGGAAGAAACCTCCAGCAGAACCAGGCTCAGGGAGGGGCAGTCTTCTGCTGGGACTGGTTGGGGCTGAGGGAGAGAACCAGGAAAAAGACATGCTGTGGAGGGGAGCAGAGATCGATCACTAATGATTAAATGCAGAGTGGTGCATACAGTGCAAAAAGAGAAACAAACAGTGCATCATGGGAACCCCCCAGCAGTCTACGTCTATAGCAGCATAACTAAGGGATGGTTCAGGGTCACCTGATCCAGCCCTAACTATAAGCTTTAGCAAAAAGGAAAGTTTTAAGCCTAATCTTAAAAGTAGAGAGGGTGTCTGTCTCCCTGATCTGAATTGGGAGCTGGTTCCACAGGAGAGGAGCCTGAAAGCTGAAGGCTCTGCCTCCCATTCTACTCATACAAACCCTAGGAACTACAAGTAAGCCTGCAGTCTGAGAGCGAAGCACTCTATTGGGGTGATATCGTACTACAAGGTCCCTAAGATAAGATGGGACCTGATTATTCAAAACCTTATAAGTAAGAAGAAGAATTTTAAATTCTATTCTAGAATTAACAGGAAGCCAATGAAGAGAGGCCAATATGGGTGAGATATGCTCTGTCCTTCTAGTCCCCGTCAGTACTCTAGCTGCAGCATTTTGAATTAACTGAAGGCTTTTTAGGGAACTTTTAGGACAACCTGATAATAATGAATTACAACAGTCCAGCCTAGAGGAAATAAATGCATGAATTAGTTTTTCAGCATCACTCTGAGACAAGACCTTTCTGATTTTAGAGATATTGCGTAAATGCAAAAAAGCAGTCCTACATATTTGTTTAATATGCACTTTGAATGACATATCCTGATCAAAAATGACTCCAAGATTTCTCACAGTATTACTAGAGGTCAGGGTAATGCCATCCAGAGTAAGGATCTGGTTAGACACCATGTTTCTAAGATTTGTGGGGCCAAGTACAATAACTTCAGTTTTATCTGAGTTTAAAAGCAGGAAATTAGAGGTCATCCATGTCTTTATGTCTGTAAGACAATCCTGCAGTTTAGCTAATTGGTGTGTGTCCTCTGGCTTCATGGATAGATAAAGCTGGGTATCATCTGCGTAACAATGAAAATTTAAGCAATACCGTCTAATAATACTGCCTAAGGGAAGCATGTATAAAGTGAATAAAATTGGTCCTAGCACAGAACCTTGTGGAACTCCATAATTAACTTTAGTCTATGAAGAAGATTCCCCATTTACATGAACAAATTGTAATCTATTAGACAAATATGATTCAAACCACCGCAGCGCAGTGCCTTTAATACCTATGGCATGCTCTAATCTCTGTAATAAAATTTCATGGTCAACAGTATCAAAAGCAGCACTGAGGTCTAACAGAACAAGCACAGAGATGAGTCCACTGTCCGAGGCCATAAGAATATCATTTGTAACCTTCACTAATGCTGTTTCTGTACTATGATGAATTCTAAAACCTGACTGAAACTCTTCAAATAGACCATTCCTCTGCAGATGATCAGTTAGCTGTTTTACAACTACCCTTTCAAGAATTTGTGAGAGAAAAGGAAGGTTGGAGATTGGCCTATAATTAGCTAAGATAGCTGGGTCAAGTGATGGCTTTTTAAGTAATGGTTTAATTACTGCCACCTTAAAAGCCTGTGGTACATAGCCAACTAACAAAGATAGATTGATCATATTTAAGATCGAAGCATTAAATAATGGTAGGGCTTCCTTGAGCAGCCTGGTAGGAATGGGGTCTAATAAACATGTTGATGGTTTGGATGAAGTAACTAATGAAAATAACTCAAACAGAACAATCAGAGAGAAAGAGTCTAACCAAATACCGGCATCACTGAAAGCAGCCAAAGATAACGATACGTCTTTGGGATGGTTATGAGTAATTTTTTCTCTAATAGTTAAAATTTTGTTAGCAAAGAAAGTCATGAAGTCATTACTAGTTAAAGTTAATGGAATACTCAGCTCAATAGAGCTCTGACTCTTTGTCAGCCTGGCTACAGTGCTGAAAAGAAACCTGGGGTTGTTCTTATTTTCTTCAATTAGTGATGAGTAGAGAGATGTCCTAGCTTTACGGAGGGCTTTTTTATAGAGCAACAGACTCTTTTTCCAGGCTAAGTGAAGATCTTCTAAATTAGTGAGACGCCATTTCCTCTCCAACTTACGGGTTATCTGCTTTAAGCTACGAGTTTGTGAGTTATACCACGGAGTCAGGCACTTCTCATTTAAAGCTCTCTTTTTTAGAGGAGCTACAGCATCCAAAGTTGTCTTCAATGAGGATGTAAAACTATTGACGAGATACTCTATCTCACTTACAGAGTTTAGGTAGCTACTCTGCACTGTGTTGGTATATGGCATTAGAGAACATAAAGAAGGAATCATATCCTTAAACCTAGTTACAGCGCTTTCTGAAAGACTTCTAGTGTAATGAAACTTATTCCCCACTGCTGGGTAGTCCATCAGAGTAAATGTAAATGTTATTAAGAAATGATCAGACAGAAGGGAGTTTTCAGGGAATACTGTTAAGTCTTCTATTTCCATACCATAAGTCAGAACAAGATCTAAGATATGATTAAAGTGGTGGGTGGACTCATTTACTTTTTGAGCAAAGCCAATAGAGTCTAATAATAGATTAAATGCAGTGTTGAGGCTGTCATTCTCAGCATCTGTGTGGATGTTAAAATCGCCCACTATAATTATCTTATCTGAGCTAAGCACTAAGTCAGACAAAAGGTCTGAAAATTCACAGAGAAACTCACAGTAACGACCAGGTGGACGATAGATAATAACAAATAAAACTGGTTTTTGGGACTTCCAATTTGGATGGACAAGACTAAGAGTCAAGCTTTCAAATGAATTAAAGCTCTGTCTGGGTTTTTGATTAATTAATAAGCTGGAATGGAAGATTGCTGCTAATCCTCCGCCCCGGCCCGTGCTACGAGCATTCTGACAGTTAGTGTGACTCGGGGGTGTTGACTCATTTAAACTAACATATTCATCCTGCTGTAACCAGGTTTCTGTAAGGCAGAATAAATCAATATATTTATCAATTATTATATCATTTACCAACAGGG
This sequence comes from Thalassophryne amazonica, assembly GCF_902500255.1. Classification (NCBI taxonomy): domain Eukaryota; kingdom Metazoa; phylum Chordata; class Actinopteri; order Batrachoidiformes; family Batrachoididae; genus Thalassophryne; species Thalassophryne amazonica. The sequence continues at coordinate 86,681,028 of NC_047103.1, read as the reverse complement.
ACTTAGAAGAGAGAGACCTAATGTTTAATAGACCACATTTAACTGTTTTAGTCTGTGGTGCAGTTGAAGGTGCTATATTATTTTTTCTTTTTGAGTTTTTATGCTTAAATAGATTTTTGCTGGTTATTGGTAGTCTGGGAGCAGGCACCGTCTCTACGGGGATGGGGTAATGAGGGGATGGCAGGGGGAGAGAAGCTGCAGAGAGGTGTGTAAGACTACAACTCTGCTTCCTGGTCCCAACCCTGGATAGTCACGGTTTGGAGGATTTAAGAAAATTGGCCAGATTTCTAGAAATGAGAGCTGCTCCATCCAAAGTGGGATGGATGCCGTCTCTCCTAACAAGACCAGGTTTTCCCCAGAAGCTTTGCCAATTATCTAAGAAGCCCACCTCATTTTTTGGACACCACTCAGACAGCCAGCAATTCAAGGAGAACATGCGGCTAAACATGTCACTCCCGGTCTGATTGGGGAGGGGCCCAGAGAAAACTACAGAGTCCGACATTGTTTTTGCAAAGTTACACACCGATTTAATGTTAATTTTAGTGACCTCCGATTGGCGTAACCGGGTGTCATTGCTGCCGACGTGAATTACAATCTTACCAAATTTACGCTTAGCCTTAGCCAGCAGTTTCAAATTTCCTTCAATGTCGCCTGCTCTGGCCCCCGGAAGACAATTGACTATGGTTGCTGGTGTCGCTAACTTCACATTTCGCAAAACAGAGTCGCCAATAACCAGAGTTTGATCCTCGGCGGGTGTGTCGTCGAGTGGGGAAAAACGGTTAGAGATGTGAACGGGTTGGCGGTGTACAGGGGGCTTCTGTTTAGGGATAGGGTTAGTGTCCTCCTCACAGTCACCCAGTCAGCCTGCTTTCCCGGCTGCTCGGGATCTGCCAGGGGGTAACTAACGGCGGCTAAGCTACCTTGGTCCGCACCGACTACAGGGGCCTGGCTAGCTGTAGAATTTTCCACGGTGCGGAGCCGAGTCTCCAATTCGCCCAGCCTGGCCTCCAAAGCTACGAATAAGCTACACTTATTACAAGTACCGTTACTGCTAAAGGAGGCCGAGGAATAACTAAACATTTCACACCCAGAGCAGAAAAGTGCGGGAGAGACAGGAGAAGCCGCCATGCTAAATCGGCTAAGAGCTAGTAGCTATGCTAAGCTAGCGGATTCCTAAAAAACACGCAAAGTGAATAATGTGTAAATAATTTAGAGGTGATTCAGCAGAAGGAGTGCTTTAGTTAAGGCACGTAAAGATTACACTGGGAAACAAATCGTAATCTAGATAACTAGATCAATCTAACTGCGCAGATTAAACAGCTAACAGATACAGAAAAACACCGCTGTGCTCCGGAACAGGAAGTGATACAATACCGCAGTGAGAGCCAACCACCAGTAGAGGCAAGCAAGAGCCTGCCTCTACTGGTGGCTCGCAGACTGCACGTCAGTATTTCCTAAATGTGGCCAGATGTGTGATTCTGACACAGTTCAGCCTCAGTCCGTGTATGTGTGATGGGGTATAAGGCACTCTGTACTCTACACATCTTGGGGAGACTTATTTTGGGCCATTATTAGTGACTATAATGTAAGTATTCAGCATTATGAAACATTAGACCCACATGCATCCCTGCCTTTGTATTACCCAGTGCTCATTGTGGCCGTACACACCAATCAAGCTTTATGAGTCGGCCACAGCTGCTAATACATAAAGGCAGGCTATCAAGTGCATCCACATAAAAATCTCAGCTGTTTCTATATCTGAACACGCCTTCTATAAGCTTATATCTTCTAAGTAACCAGCCTGAGTGTAGGATATGCAGTGGTGATAGATGTCTGTTTTATGAGGGAGAGAAGATATTGCATTAAGATCCTTAATGCAAGAAGAAATGGCTTCAGTTCATTTCATTCTGGAACATTGCCATGTTTGCTGGACAAGGACAGCATTGATTCTAGTGGTGTAACTTTGACTCATTTTAGAAAGGAATAAATGCTGTTTGTCAGGAATTTGCTTGTTTGAAACTTTTTACAAACATAAATGTAGTGAAAGGTGAATGAACATACAGTATATAATTGTCACTTAGTGGAATGGAACTGTAAAGTGCATGATATAGAAGATTGATCTGAGTAATTGTCGACTTTCTCCACAATGCCTCAATGCAGATATGCTATATAGTAAGTCCCTTCGGCTGTTCCCTGGTTTGCACTCGGGATCGCCACAGCAAATCCAAGGTGGATCTGCATGTTGAACTGGCACACGTTTTATGCCTGATGCCCTTTTGACGCAACTCCACATAACATGGAGAAATTATATAATGGATTGATTTCTTTGGGTGCAGTTTTCAGCGTAAGACTGATGGGGGTGGGGAGGGTGGTCGACAATGTACTGGGACAATGCAGATGAAGACCATTAGCATGACCAGGAACCAAAACTAGTCTAGATATTGGTAGCCCAACTTCCTATCCCACTTCCTATCACCTGCTCTGTGCACCATCAGACTAAGGCTGGGCATACACTGTACGATATTTTCAATTGTTGTACTTGGTTCCAGCTCAAACTGTGCGACAAACCACAGGGATTAAAAGTTCAGAGCGCACGATTCATGTTCTCACACTGTACAGCCCGATGCTCTGATGCGATCTGACTGTTCACACTGTACGTTCAAAAACCACACATCAGAAGCTTTAATTTCTTTAAAAAAAAATAAAAAATCATGCATATCAGCGGACACAATGAGTGAAATCAGGTGGGGGGAGACTGAACGCATATGCGCGCGTGCACACACAGCAGACAGCAACATGATTCAGGAGAGGATGGTAAAAAAAGAAAACATAAACATTCATAACAGGTGTTGCTACTTACACTGTTGTATAAATAAACTATATTTCATATGGAGTCATACAGCTGTGCAAGGTGTAGCAACTTACTCCCTCATCTGTCATAAATCCTGTTATTGTTTGCTGTGTGTGTGTGTGTGTGTGTGTGTGTGTGTGTGTGTGTGTGTGTGTGTGTGTGTGTGTGTGTGTGTGTGTGCACGTGCGCACATATACCACTCAACAAAACTATAAACACAACACTTTTGGTTTTGCTCCCATTTTGTATGAGATGAACTCAAAGATCTAAAACTTTTTCCACATACACAATATCACTATTTCCCTCAAATATTGTTCACAAACCAGTCTAAATCTGTGATAGTGAGCACTTCTCCTTTGCTGAGATAATCCATCCCACCTCACAGGTGTGCCATATCAAGATGCTGATTAGACACCATGATTAGTGCACAGGTGTGCCTTAGACTGCCCACAATAAAAGGCCACTCTGAAAGGTGCAGTTTTGTTTTATTGGGGGGGGGGGGGATACCAGTCAGTATCTGGTGTGACCACCATTTGCCTCATGCAGTGCAACACATCTCCTTCGCATAGAGTTGATCAGGTTGTCAATTGTGGCCTGTGGAATGTTGGTCCACTCCTCTTCAATGGCTGTGCGAAGTTGCTGGATATTGGCAGGAACTGGTACACGCTGTCGTATACGCCGGTCCAGAGCATCCCAAACATGCACAATGGGTGACATGTCCGGTGAGTATGCCGGCCATGCAAGAACTGGGACATTTTCAGCTTCCAAGAATTGTGTACAGATCCTTGCAACATGGGGCCGTGCATTATCCTGCTGCAACATGAGGTGATGTTCTTGGATGTATGGCACAACAATGGGCCTCAGGATCTCGTCACGGTATCGCTGTGCATTCAAAATGCCATCAATAAAATGCACCTGTGTTCTTCGTCCATAACAGACGCCTGCCCATACCATAACCCCACCGCCACCATGGGCCACTCGATCCACAACATTGACATCAGAAAACCGATCACCCACACAACGCCACACACGCTGTCTGCCATCTGCCCTGAACAGTGTGAACCGGGATTCATCCGTGAAGAGAACACCTCTCCAATGTGCCAAATGCCAGTGAATGTGAGCATTTGTCCACTCAAGTCGGTTACGACGACGAACTGGAGTCAGGTCGAGAACCCCGATGAGGATGACGAGCATGCAGATGAGCTTCCCTGAGACGGTTTCTGACAGTTTGTGCAGAAATTCTTTGGTTATGCAAACCGATTGTTTCAGCAGCTGTCTGAGTGGCTGGTCTCAGACGATCTTGGAGGTGAACATGCTGGATGTGGAAGTCCTGGGCTGGTGTGGTTACACGTGGTCTGCGGTTGTGAGGCTGGTTGGATGTACTGCCAAATTCTCTGAAACACCTTTGGAGACGGCTTATGGTAGAGAAATGAACATTCAATACATGAGCAACAGCTCTGGTTGACATTCCTGCTGTCAGCGTGCCAATTGCACGCTCCCTCAAATCTTGCGACATCTGTGGCATTGTGCTGTGTGATAAAACTGCACCTTTCAGAGTGGCCTTTTATTGTGGGCAGTCTAAGGCACACCTGTGCACTAATCATGGTGTCTAATCAGCATCTTGATATGGCACACCTGTGAGGTGGGATGGATTATCTCAGCAAAGGAGAAGTGCTCACTATCACAGATTTAGACTGGTTTGTGAACAATATTTGAGGGAAATGGTGATATTGTGTATGTGGAAAAAGTTTAAGATCTTTGAGTTCATCTCATACAAAATGGGAGCAAAACCAAAAGTGTTGTGTTTATATTTTTGTTGAGTGTACGTTCAGTCTCCCCCACCTGATTCCACTCACTGGGCCTCAAGTATCAACGTTGCGCACTTGTGGCATAAATTTACGGTGTAAATTTGAAGTACACCAAAGTTGCCGTGACATGTATCAAGCAGTGCGCACCTGCCCATTTACAGCGTACGCCTGACGTGACCTTGATAAATGCGGTGGGTGAAAACAATCATAATTATAATAAACACGCCCATAAATATTCAAACTCCGCTTCAGACACACCCTCATTTTACGACATGTAAGCCAGGAAGACGGCAAAGAAAAAGAACTCTACCAATCACGATGCGTGCCAATAGAGCATCAAAAGCGGCCGTTATATTAACTGTTTTGTAGTATAATCAAAAAAGTGTTACAGTGGTCCTCGTTTATCGCGGGAGTTACGTTCTAAAAAATAGCCCGTAATACGTGAAACTGTGACGTAGTCAGCGTTATTTTTTACAATTATTATAGACATTTCAAAGCTGTAAAACCACTTTATACACTTTCTCAATCAGGCATGAACATTTTCTCACTTTTCTCTCATGTGTAAACACTCTCAAAGTTCAAACCTTATTAGAAAAATAAGACCAACCTGTTTTCAGGCCCAAACATTTGCTTGAGAAATAAAAATAGAACGTTTTCCTATAAATAATTACGATGGCTTTTAGAACTAACGAATTTAATTTTAACGATCAACGTACGAGATTGGACACATAAGAAATTATTAATAGTGACTGACCAGTATTTCACAGATCGTGCCTCTGCGTCCTGACGCCGCACCTTTTTCAACCCACACCTGGCTGCAGGTGTCTGTTTCCGAGTGACAAACACAGTTATGAGTAGTTGTTGGTGCTCTTTTTTCTTCTGGGCGAGAAGATTCTTATAAACAGACACGCAGACCACAATGCACTGTAAAAAAAGCATGCAAAATTGGACTAAAGAAATCCGCGAAACGACGAGGCCGCGAAAGGTGAACCACGTTATAGCGAGGGACCACTGTATTCTCTTTACACATGTCAATAATTCTTGACATGTGGATATTTGCTCGCTCAATTAATAAGACATGCCTAATTTTTCGGATTTCTTTATTTTTAAAATGTATTTCTTTATTTATTTTATTGTGACAAACGAATGGATACGACAAAACCTGGTTGCAGCACGGGCGAAGTGAATGACAACACTACAGTTGTAATTATCAATTTCATTGTCTAAAACGATCACACCACATAAAGTTAAGCTCAGCGCTGCTCTGGCTCCAGGCTCTGGAGAAAAAGGTGAGCAGCGCTTTCTTTGCAGTCAGCGCTGTGGCCACGGATCGTGCTCGATAGACCAGCAATCCCGCAAAAGCGGGATTTGTATTGATTATTATGTAGTATAATCAGGAAAGTGATATTTATGTAACATATGCATTGATTTGTATGATGGCACTGTTTATCATGTTGATAATTTTCATTTTAATGTGGATTCCAGCACTGGTTCATTTTGGCGTATAATTTACACCACCTCTCGACCTGGTGTATATTTTCAGCTCAGCGTACGCCAACGACCACATTGATAAATGCCAAGTAGCGCAGCCGTTTTGGCGTACACCCCATATACACTCAAATATCGCTGTACGCACGTTGATACATGAGGCCCACTGTGCGCGCTGATAGGCATGAACTTTAATATGATATTAGGTTATTGCGAGGGAACGCAAAAAAAAAAAAAAGACAAGACTTTACATGAGATCACTGTTTGCTCTCTCTGGTGTTTGCTCATGGACAGTGCGTGAGATAATCATCGCGTAGACGCTTGTAGCGCTGCTTCAACAGTGCGGAACCCTCACGAGTCACGACAGCCGACCAATATATCAAACAGGTTTGATTTTCATCTGACAATACGATTCCCGATCGGGAGGTGGTTGTGAGATGTTAAACGCAGCTTGTTACTCCATGTAGACTGCACGATGCAGGATGCACGATTAAGCTGAAACTCGGCGCAATCCAAAAAATTCTCGCACGAGTGAAAAATCATCTGAAAAAGGGCCAAAACTCGCACAGTGTAAGCCCGCCTTAAAGCAAACTTACTTGGCAATAAATTTGATTTTGTTAAAGGTAAATAAAATCTGATTTTGCTCAGTATGACCACTTTAAGTGTATATTAGTATGAGCTTGTCTGTATAATCTACAGTATACATATCTTAACAGGATGGGACATCAGAAGGGCTGGTATGATTGGCCAACTGAGGTGAACAATGTCTGCAGTTAACTGTTTATCTGAGGAGCACTCGATGTGCCTTTGGTGTCACTTTGGTGACACAGACACTTTTTAGACCTAATGGCACTCACTGTGGTTTACTGCAGTCCTAGAACCTTTCAAATAGCTTTGTCTCTCTTTCTGAACACATTTATTTCTCTAACCTTCTTTCTTATCTCTTGTGAAATTGCTTTTGATCGGGACATCCTGTGCCGCTTGTTGAGACTGTATTGTTTTCAGTGTTGGAATTGTTCTGTATGTTTCTACAGGACTACAGAAATCCTGGGTGGGTATTGTCAAATTTAGAAAAGGTATCAATTATTATTGGCTAATTGACTGTGTAATGAAGGGGTTAATTTGTATTCAATATCTTTATCTTATATTAAAAGTTACTTTAGTATTACAAACTACAAAATGTGAATAAACATGGAAAACTAAAGTCTATGAAAGGGGGAATTGTTTGATCCCATGGAATGTACAGTGCATGCATAGTTCTTATTTATTAGAGACAGTAGGAGTCAAAACCGGGTCATGGACACTGGGTCATAAACGTTGGTTGTGATGTCAATTTTGGACAGGGTAAAGGCAAAGAAAAGCTGAAAATGTGAAAAAGAAAATATGAATAAAACACATATTAAACAGTATAACTAAAGCATTAAAAAGCTGTGTTTCAGACAAAACCACACTACACTTTATGCCTATGTAGCAGTATGAATGAGCTTAATGATCTTCAGCTGGTGGCTGGATTTCAGCCAATCAGTGTAGGAGAGTGTTCTCTTCTGTCTCTGACTTGTTGAGGTTCGCTGCAGGTGTTTGTCTGGCTTTTCCACTTCCGTGTTCCTGTGAAGGGAGGTAGGTGCCGGCCACAGCTGTATGTGTGTTGAAATGTCTGCACTGTTAAAGTGCTTATGAGAATAGTTTCGTTAGCAGAGACCTTTGTGGGAGTTGTTGCTGGTTGTACGCTGCTCAGCAGTGGTTGTGCCAGGTGATTGCTGGCTGTTGGACGCTCCGGTGCGGTGTTTAGTCCTCGACTTGTGCTGTATTGGCGGGGACTGATGGAGTGGTATGTATTGGTGGCTTGGCTTCCTCCTTCAGACACTTATGTTTATGCTGTTGGAGGTACAGGTTCATGATCGAAAGGAGTGAGCTCTGCAGATGCCACTGCTGCTTTGCCTGGTGTTGAGTCCGTTTCTCCGCCTGGATGTTTGCTGCTACCTGCCTGGATGTGTTGCCAGCCTGGAGTTGGTGGGGCGATGGTGCCCTCTGGTGTTCAGTGTGGACACTTGCAGATGGGGAATGCTGATTTATTTTAATGCATGGACAATTTGTGGGTTTTATGATTGTTGTTTTTTGTCTTTTACAATAAATGAATTCCATTAAGTTGTTTCGTGTTGTAAGTGAACCTCCTACTCTGCCTCATTTGCAACAAACCTGTGTGCCTTATATTGGAGTTTATTTGATTGGAAAGAGTTCCTTGGGTGAAATTCCCAGGCTGGTGTCAGAAGTCCGACTTATCATGTTTATTCATGATTTCAGATTGTCTTAATGATTAAAACAACTCATCCACTTCGCCACACACATTTAAATAAAATTTATATAAGCTTTATTAACCACTTAATTGTATCGATATTGTGATACATATTGCCTATCAGCATTTTGTGAAACAATAGGGAGCCATAACATAGTGATTTTTAAAAAGGTAGATCACATTATTTCTTTTCAGCTGCTTGCTGTAAGTGTATTGTTATCTATTAACAACGTTCTTGGTTCAAATACTTTAATCAGTGAGATGTATGATGTGTTGGGTCATGCTGTGTTGTTTTTGTATTCCTTACTTTTTTGGTTGTATTTGTTATACAATTTTCATATGGTCTTTGACATAGCTGTTGCCTGTGGGTGTATGCTGCTGATAAAGTAAGCATAAAACACACATTCACACACAAAAGTCAACATAATCAATACAGTAACAACACAGTCATTAAATTCATGGATGAACTGATGTAGGAGCAGTTCTTATCAGCACTCATCCATCATTTATCTGTAGCCGCAAACTCTTCCCAACATAATAAATGCATATCGGCTGAACAATTCCACCAAAACATTGCATTTTGGTAAGAGTTTTCCTTGAAAAGCTGTGACGGTTGCAGCAGTCTTGAATATCACTGAGCAATGGGTAATTTTGAAATGAAATGAAGTGTGGAGGATGTCTGAGCATGGCAGGCCTACTGTCTTCCAGTGGCTCTAAAATGTCCTAGAAATCATTAGCTTAGGTGGAAAATTGCTTTGCATCATCTTTGTGAACTGCTCCTGAAAAAAATTTGCAGGGAATAAAGGCTGCCTTCTTACTTGTTTGAAAAGGACAATTCCTATTCAGAATCACTTCCATAATGAAGTCTCATCATGAACACTGGAAGGAGGGGGGAGTGATGGTGGTGGGGGAAAACTGTTGGCTAACTTTAGGAGTGAAAGATCCTGCATAACTACTTCAGGTTTACTTCAGGCACAATTTTTGCCAGTGTAGACAACCACAGTGGAGTGAAATGAAGCAAAATGTAAAAATACACCACATTAACTTCGGAAATACGGCTGTTTTTATTTATACCCCCTCTGTTTTCAAAACCCATGATCACAGTCACACTGTAAGCCCGAACAAGTTCACAGAACTCAAAAATATTAAGGCAATCAATTACCACAATTTGCCATACATTTTTGAGTTCATACTCTTAAAAGCCAATTGTTCCCAGAACTTAAACATTTTGACTATATGCTTGTACCTCATGATTACAAGGTAATTATTAAATTAAAGTGATTATGATTATTAAATTAAAGTGTTCATTAAATAAAAGTAAGTCCCTTCGGCTGCACACTTGTTTCTCAGTCAGGGTTGCCAAGGTGGATCTGCATGTTGAGCTGACACATGTTTTATGCTGGATGCTCTTCCTGATACACAGTGCATGTGAAACTGTAGCAAGGTTGGGGTTTGAACCATGAACCTTCTGCACCACAACCAAGCACACTAACCACTTGGCCACAACCCCTACTAAAGGGTGCATTAAGTGAATTCAAATATTTTCATATACAACCCCAATTCCAATGAAGTTGGGAGATAGTCTAAAATGCAAATAAAAACAGAATACGATTTGCAAATCCTCTTCAACCTATATTCAATTGAATACACCACAAAGACAAAATATTTAACGTTCAAACTGATAAACTTTATTGTTTTTGTGTAAATATTTGCTCATTTTGAAATGGATGCCTGCAACACATTTCAAAAAAGTTGGGACAGTGGCAACACAATTCTGGGAAAGTTGATGAATGCTCAAAGAACACCTGTTTGGAACATTCCACAGGTGAACAGGTTAATTGGAAACAGGTGATTGTCATGACTGGGTATAAAAGGAGCATCCCCAAAAGTCTCAGCCATTCACCAGCAAAGATGGGGCGAGGATCACCACTTTGTGAACAACTGCATGAAAAAATGGTTCAACAGTTTAAGAACAATGTTTCTCAACGTTCAGTTGCAAGGAATTTAGGGATTCAATCATTTACAGTCCAAAATATAATCAGAAGATTCAGAGAATCTGGAGAACTTTCTACACGTAAGCGGCAAGGCCGAAAACCAACACTGAATGCCCGTGACCTTCGATCTCTCAGGCAGCACTGCATTAAAAACTGAAATCATTGTGTAAAGGATCTTACCACGTGGGCTCAGGAACACTTCAGAAAACCATTGTCAGTTAACACAGTTTGTTGTTACACCTACAAGTGCAAGTTAAAACTCTACCATGCAAAGAGAAACTCATACATCAACAACATCCAGAAACACTGCCACCTTCTCTGGGCCCGAGCTCATTTGAAATGGACAGACGCAAAATGGAAAAGTGTGCTGTTGTCTAAGTCCACATTTCAAATTTTTTTTAGCAAATCATGAACGTCGTGTCCTCCGGACAAAAGAGGAAAAAGACCATCCAGATTGCTACCAGCGCAAAGTTCAAAAGCCAGTATCTGTGATGGTATTGGGGGGGGGCTACTGCCCATGGCATGGGCAACTTACACATCTGTGATGGCACCAATCAATGCTGAAAGGTACATCCAGGTTTTGGAGGAGCGCATGCTGCTATGCAAGCAACGTCTTTTTCAGGGACGTCCCTGCTTATTTCAGAAAGACAATGCCAAGCCACATTCTGCACGTATTACAACAGCGTGGCTTTGTAGTAAATGAGTGCAGGTACTAGACTGGCCTGCCTGCAGTCCAGACCTGTCACCCATTGAAAATGTGTGGCATATTATGAAGCGCAAAATACGATAACGGAGACCCCGGACTGTTGAACAACTCAACAGTCCATCAAGCAAGAATGGGAAAGAATTCCACCTACAAAGTTTCAACAATAACTGTCCTCAGTTCCCAAATGCTTATTGAGTGTTGTTAGAAGGAAATGTGATGTAACACAGTGGTAAACATACCACTGTCCCAGCTTTTTTGAAAAGTGTTGCAGGCATCCATTTCAAAATGAGCAAATATTTACACAAAAACAAATAAGTTTATCAGTTTGAACATTAAATATCTTGTCTTTGTGGTGAATTCAATTGAATATAGGTTAAAGACGATTTGCAAATCATTGTATTCTGTTTTTATTTACATTTTACACAATGTCCCAGTTTCATTGGAATTGGGTTGTACATCCGCAGATTTTTAATACGTTTTTTAATACGGTCAACATATGCAGGCTAAATTTCAATATATACAATATACAAGATTGTAACATGCAAGGTTCCAACTTCATTGGAATTGGGGTTGGATAATTACTTAATTCTTTTAAATTGTGCTTAAGTTATGCTTTGAATTTTTGATCACTTAATATACAGTTAGTTCAAGTAAATCAAAAATTCTGAGATTAATTTACTAAAAAAGCAAGACCATGTTACACAAACTTGAAATATTTAACTACATGCAATGTTTTCTTGAAACTTTGAGTTTACACTACTTAATCTTTTTGGAACATTCAGTTTTACAGTGCAGGAGATGGACGCATTAACATCTGGGAAGGTGTTGGTGTCCTAAAGGTTAGCATGGCAATGTTGTGAGGAGAGAATCCTCAGTTCAACTCGCTGTCAAATTGGAAAACTTACTAAGGTGGCATTATGCAAGGTCCTTCTTCACCGTGACGCTCCTGGTGTGTCATTGAGTGCTGTGTGGCAGCACACAGGCATCAGTGTGTGTGTGTGTGTGTGTGTGTGTGTGTGTGTCTGTCTGTCTGTAAGTCAACACCAGACATCATTGTAAAGTGCTCTGAGCATCAGATTGGCTGACTACTTGTCAGATATTTTACCATATCGGACCGGTTTCCATGGCAATCAGTCTGAAACTCATATTTGCTTTACAAACCAGAAGCTAAAAACGCGATTAGAAAAAGCAAGTCAGACATGAACATACTCCATAAATATCTAAACAACATCTGAAATAAAAACACAGATTGAAAGCTTACCAGCTAACGACTGGACCATCTGTTAGCAAGTTCTTCACGGAGTTGAAGCGAACAAGTCGGACTACAAGCCGTCAGCAGCAATATTCTATGGCTGTGATTGGAGAAGCTCTGGACCATGTAACTTCTGTCTGCTAGGTCACCAACTATGCAGCTTCAAGTTTGAGTGACAAAAAATGTGAAATTATAGCTGCAGTTTGCCAGAAGGCTCATGAGAGACTTGACCCTGGATGTGATCTCGTTTCTTGTTTGAAAATCTTTTTCTGTTCTGGTGTTGAGGCAAAATAACAAATTATGTCACTGTCCAGTTACTGATGGATGGATGGACTGAAGCGTGCTTTCACAACCACAAGTCCACACATGGAAATACAGTTGCCGCCGATAATGCCCTGTGTGTTGTGAAGGTGTCGTAACACGGACCCACAACAGGGGGCGCAAATGAACGGACAATGGATAAGAAAAGGAGTAACAATTTAATGTTGTGAAGGCACACAACGGAATACAGACAGAAAAATAATGGATGCCAATTGTACACAAGAGGACTGTGGGCAGGCTAGAAGATAGGAGACCTCTGGTGATCGAAGAGCCAGGGCCCACACCGCTTCCACCACCAGCAGCCTGAAGAACACCGGAGCCGCCAAGTCCTGAGTCCCCAGGTGGTCTCTGTCCTCCGTTGTCGGCCCTGGTACTGCTGGCAGACAAGAAACAGATGACGGTGAGTGTCCTCACGCCCAGCAACGTTTACACACAATTCCTCCGGGAGGGAAAACCTCCACCTCCAGATACGTTATCACTCGTGCAGCTCCTGTTTGTCCCTCTTCTGGATGGAGTGAGAGACGAAGACCGTCGTCCTCTCACTATCCGCCAATCCAATCTCCAACAGACTTCACAGGTGTACGGCTGCACACAGATCACAATTTGAAAACACACTCAGAAAATACAGCAGAGAAGATTACCTCTAGTGGTAGATGATTTCTCGGCGAGGAGGTGGAGTTGTAATCCGCTTCTTATGAGGTGGTTGATGAGAGACAGCTGGTGTGGTTGACAAGTGACAGCTGTCACTTCCAATGGCTCCGGCGCCCTCTCATGCTTGAAGCCCGCACTCCAAGCAGGGCGCCGACTGGTGGTGGTGGGCCAGCAGTACCTCCTCTTCAGCGGCCCACACAACAGGACCCCCCCCCCTCAACGGGCACCTCCTGGCGCCCGACCAGGCTTGTCCGGGTGTCGGCGGTAGAAATCGGCCAGGAGGGCCGGGTCCAGGATGAAGCTCCTCTTCACCCAGGAGCGTTCTTCGGGTCCGTACCCCTCCCAGTCCACCAAGTACTGAAAACCCCGGCCCATCCGACGGACGTCCAGGAGCCAACGAACAGTCCATGCCGGCTCCCCGTCGATGATTCGGGCAGGAGGTGGCTCAGGTCCAGGGGTGCAGAGTGGTGAGGCGTGGTATGGCTTGAGTCTAGAGACATGAAAAACCGGGTGGATCCGCAGTGAAGCCGGGAGTGTCAGCTTCACTGCGGCCGGACTGAGGATCTTGGCGATGGGGAATGGTCCAATGAAACGGTCCTTCAGTTTTTGGGATGCCGCTTGGAGCGGGATGTCCTTAGTGGATAACCACACCTCCTGCCCCGGTTGGTATGCAGGGGCCGGGGATCGCCGGCGATCTGCATGGGCCTTAGCCCTCGTCCGGGCCCGCAACAGGGCAGAACGGGCGGTCCGCCACACCCGGCGGCACCTCCGCAGGTGGGCCTGGACCGAGGGTACCCCGACCTCTCCCTCCACAAGTGGGAACAATGGGGGCTGGTAGCCCAGACATGCTTCAAAAGGGGAGAGACCGGTGGCAGATGACACTTGGCTGTTGTGAGCGTACTTGATCCAGGCCAGATGGTTACTCCAGGCTGCCGGATGCGCGCAGGTTACACAGCGAAGGGCCTGTTCTAAGTCCTGGTTCGCCCGCTCTGCCTGGCCGTTCGTCTGTGGGTGATACCCGGACGAGAGACGTACAGTGGCCCCCAGCTCCTTACAAAAACTCCTCCAGACCTGCGAGGAGAACTGGGGACCACGATCCGAGACGATGTCCGACGGTATCCCATGCAGACGCACGACGTGGTGGACCAGGAGGTCTGCTGTCTCCTGGGCCGTTGGGAGCTTCGGGAGGGCCACGAAGTGGGCCGCCTTGGAGAACCGGTCCACTATCGTCAGTATGGCGGTGTTGCCCTGGGACGGCGGGAGGCCCGTGACAAAGTCCAGGCCGATGTGGGACCAGGGCACAGGTGGTACAGGCCTGGACGTAGTCCCGGACGTCGGCTTCCAGTGACGCCCACCAGAAGCGCTGCTGGACTACTGCCACAGTCCTACGCACTCCGGGATGACAGGAGAACTTGGATCCGTGGCAGAAGTCCAAGACGGCAGCCCTAGCCTCTGGTGGGATGTAAAGTTTGTTCTTCGGACCATCTCCCGGGTCCGGGTTCCTTGCCAGGGCCTCCCGGACGGTTTCCTCCACTTCCCAGGTGAGGGTGGCCACGACAGTGGACTCGGGAAGGATGGTTTTGATGGGGTCCGACAACTCAGCCTTGGCCTCCTCTTCGTGCACCCGGGACAGTGCATCGGACTGTTGATTCCTAGTCCCGGTGCGGTAGGTGATCCGGAAGTCAAAGCGTCCGAAGAACAGGGACCAGCGGGCTTGCCTGGGGTTCAGCCGCTTGGCGGTCCGGATGTACTCCAGGTTCCGGTGGTCCGTGAAAACCGTGAAAGGCTCCGTAGCTCCCTCCAACAGGTGTCTCCACTCTTCCAGAGCCTCCTTCACCGCGAGGAGTTCCCGATTGCCCACGTCATAATTCCGCTCAGCGGGGGTCAACCTGCGGGAAAAGTAGGCACAAGGATGGAGAACTTTATCGGACTCCCCACTCTGGGACAGCACGGCTCCTATCCCTGAGTCTGAGGCGTCCACCTCCACTACAAACTGGCGAGTAGGATCAGGCTGCACCAGAACTGGCGCAGACGAAAACCGGCGTTTCAACTCCCTAAACGCGGCCTCGCACCGGTCCGACCAGGTGAAGGGGACCTTAGTGGAGGTCAGGGCAGTCAGGGGGCTAACAACCTGACTGTAACCCTTAATGAACCTCCTGTAGAAGTTTGCAAAGCCGAGGAACTGTTGCAGCTTCCTACGGCTTTTTGGTTGGGGCCAATCCCTCACCGCTGCAACCTTGGCCAGATCCGGGGCGACGGAGTTGGAGGAGATGATAAACCCCAGGAAGGACAAAGAAGTGCGGTGAAACTCACACTTCTCGCCCTTCACAAACAACCGGTTTTCTAACAACCGCTGTAGGACCTGACGTATATGCTGGACATGAGTCTCAGGGTCCGGAGAAAAGATGAGTATATCATCCAGATATACGAAGACAAACCGGTGCAGGAAGTCCCGCAAGACGTCGTTAACCAATGCTTGGAACGTCGCGGGCGCATTAGTGAGACCAAACGGCATGACCAGGTACTCAAAATGACCTAACGGGGTGTTAAATGCCGTCTTCCATTCGTCTCCCTTCCGGATCCGAACCAGGTGGTATGCATTCCTAAGATCAAGTTTGGTGAATATTTGAGCTCCATGCAGGGGCGTGAACACCGAATCCAAGAGGGGCAATGGGTATCGATTGCGAACCGTGATCTCGTTCAACCCCCTGTAATCGATGCATGGACGGAGTCCGCCGTCTTTCTTACCCACAAAAAAGAAGCCCGCACCCATCGGGGAGGTGGAGTTCCGGATCAATCCGGCGGCTAAGGAGTCCCGGATGTAGGTCTCCATTGATTCGCGTTCCGGACGTGAGAGGTTGTACAGTCTACTGGACGGGTACTCAACGTCCGGAATCAAATCAATGGCACAATCGTACGGTCGGTGCGGGGGAAGAGTGAGTGCCAGATCTTTGCTGAAAACATCAGCCAGATCATGGTACTCCTCGGGCACCGCCGTCAGATTGGGAGGGACTTTAACCTCCTCCTTAGCCGTGATCCCGGGTGGAACCGAGGATCCTAAACACTCCCGGTGGCAGGCTTCGCTCCACTGCGCCACTACCCCAGACGGCCAATCGATCCGGGGATTGTGTTTCACCATCCAAGGAAAACCCAAAATCACTCGGGAGGTAGAAGGTGTCACGTAAAACACGATCTCCTCCCTGTGATTCCCAGACACAACCAGAGTCACGGGCTGTGTCCGGTGTGTCATTAACGGGAGTAGAGTGCCATCTAGTGCCCGTGCCTTCGAAGGCGAAGGCAGAGCCACTAGTGGGAGCCCTACTTCCTTTGCCCATCTGCTATCCAACAGATTCCCTTCTGACCCCGTGTCTACCAGTGCTGGGGCGTGAAGGGTTAAATCCCCACTCAGGATTATCACTGGGATTCGTGCTGATCTGCGGGGTTTCCCCGTGTACATGTTATGGCCCACCCTTAGCCCAGTTTCTAAGGACGGGCGTTGGTGTTTGACCGTTTGGGGCAGTCTTTTAACATGTGCTCACATGATCCACAGTAAAAACACTCCCCGCAGGCCAGCCTCCTTTGTCTGACATCAGATCTCACTTTGGCCCTGCTCGTGTCCATAGCTTCGTCAGCAGGGGGAGCTGTTGCCACACGGAGCCCTCTGGCAATGGAACGTGGGGACGACGTCACCCCTTCGGACCCGGAAGAGAGAGGGACGGCTTGTGCCCGGCCACGCCCCCCGGCCTGCTCCCGACGGTGTTCATTTAAGCGGTTGTCTAAGCGTATAACCAGATTGACAAGCCCGTCGAAATCCTGCGGTTCGTCCTTAGCCAGTAAATGCTCCTTCAGTACTGGAGACAGTCCGCTTATGAAGGCAGCGCGGAGCGCAACGTCATTCCAGCCAGACCTCGCAGCCGCGATGCGGAAGTCGACAGCGTAATCAGCTGCGCTCCGACGCCCCTGTCTCATTGACAGCAGCACGGTCGAGGCGGTCTCGCCTCTGTTGGGATGATCAAACACTTGTTTGAATTCCCGTATAAACCCAGCGTATGATGTCAGAAGCCATGAATCCTGTTCCCAGAGTGCTGTAGCCCAAGCGCGTGCCTCACCTCGAAGCAGATTAATTACATAAGCCACCCGGGTGGCGTCTGATGCGTACATAACCGGACGCTGTGCAAAAACGAGCGAACACTGCATTAGGAAGTCTGCGCACGTTTCGACACAGCCTCCGTACGGTTCGGGAGGGCTTATGTAAGCTTCAGGGGACGGTCGGGGGGGTTGTTGAACGGCCAGTGGAACGTCTGTATTAGGCCCCGGGCCAGCAGGAGGAGACACTGCAGCGACGCTCGACTCGCGTGCTTCCACTCTGGCGGTGAGAGCCTCCATCCTCCGATTGAGGATTGCATTTTGCTCGGTTACCAGATGTAACTGAGCAGTGAAAGCGGTAAGGATTTGCTGCAGATCACTTACCACGCCTCCTGCTGACGCCTGCGCTCCTTGTTCTCCCATTGGCTGTTCAAGCTGTGGTTGACGCCCCTCGGGATCCATGACGAATGGCCGAGAAATCCTGTTGTGAAGGTGTCGTAACACGGACCCACAACAGGGGGCGCAAATGAACGGACAATGGATAAGAAAAGGAGTAACAATTTAATGTTGTGAAGGCACACAACGGAATACAGACAGAAAAATAATGGATGCCAATTGTACACAAGAGGACTGTGGGCAGGCTAGAAGATAGGAGACCTATGGTGATCGAAGAGCCGGGGCCCACACCGCTTCCACCACCAACGGCCTGAAGAACACCGGAGCCGCCAAGTCCTGAGTCCCCAGGTGGTCTCTGTCCTCCGTTGTCGGCCCTGGTACTGCTGGCAGACAAGAAACAGATGACGGTGAGTGTGAGTCCTCATGCCCAGCAACCTTTACACACAATTCCTCCGGGAGGGAAAACCTCCACCTCCAGATACGTTATCACTCGTGCAGCTCCTGTTTGTCCCTCTTCTGGATGGAGTGAGAGACGAAGACCGTCGTCCTCTCACTATCCGCCAATCCAATCTCCAACAGACTTCACAGGTGTACGGCTGCACACAGATCACAATTTGAAAAAACACTCAGAAAATACAGCAGAGAAGATTACCTCTAGTGGTAGATGATTTCTCGGCGAGGAGGTGGAGTTGTAATCCGCTTCTTATGAGGTGGTTGATGAGAGACAGCTGGTGTGGTTGACAAGTGACAGCTGTCACTTCCAATGGCTCCGGCGCCCTCTCATGCTTGAAGCCCGCACTCCAAGCAGGGCGCCGACTGGTGGTGGTGGGCCAGCAGTACCTCCTCTTCAGCGGCCCACACAACACTGTGTACCGCTGGATTTATCCAGGCAAATCCTGCGTTACTCCAGGAACTTTTGCTTATAGGCACCGCCCCCAGAGTATAATAGGCTGAAGCAGCTGTCAGTGCAGGGGGAGGGAGTGACAGGGAGCTCACCTCTCAGCCTTTTCTTTTCTCTCTTTTTCCCCTCCTCAACGTGTTGCTCGTTTCCACCACAGGGCTACCCCTGAACCAGACCTCTTGGTAAGTCCTTGCCGCTGCCAATTTTATTTTAGGAGGTATACTGGAGCTTCTCTGCAAAAATATCTGGAGCTGGCCGCGAGTGAGAGACCTGCATGCAGCGCGCTAGCATTTTTATACTGACCGCTGCCTATCGGCCGTTTGGAATGCCGTTAATCGAGAGGTGCCGTTTAGAACAGCGTACTGTCCGCTAGCGCTGCCATTTTGGCTGCCTCTGTCGCCAGTTAAAACGCCTTTGAGGATGCCGATGTGGGCTCTATCGCCGTTTTACACGCCGATGGTTAGGGATACAACGCCGGCCGCCAATTATGGCCGTGTAAACTGCGGCACTACAGGACGGGGCAGGATGAAACGGCGATTAAAAAGTATCAAACGGCGTTGTTTGCGTTGTGTCCATCGTCAGGCCACTTCTCCGGGAGCGCTCCCGGAATTATTCGACATGTTGAATGATTTTTTCGATGATTCCCGGTGAAGCCGGAACCAAACCACGCCCCTGTGCGCCGGCGTTAACTACGGCATTTGATCCCTAAAATGGCCCAGAGGGGGCAAAATCTCTGTCGGGACGCTTCCGGGAGAGTTTACCGTCTATGTGTAAACGGGGCTTAAGTCACATGACTGCTGTGTGCAAGAAAGTCACTTTTCAACATTCAACTGCAGGTGCACTTTTAGTGACATGCTGCCTGACTGTAACACAGCCAAAATAATAATAATAATAATAATTAAAAAACACATACAAAGGAGGGTGGAACCCTCTGTGCTGTTCAGTAATTTGAACAGTATGACAAAAAATCTGAGCAGTTGATCAGAATTAAACATTAAGGCCTGCAGTCTATGGAGTGTAATTTCTCTTAACTGGATTTGTCCGTCTTATTTGGAGCTTCATCCTTCCTACTTAAGGGGCCTTATTGTGTAAAAATTTAAATTTTGACTACCTTTTTAATGAACATATGGTTTGGTTTTATGCTAAAACCTCACAGTTCTGTTTGTTCATGTATAAAGTAACTAGGAATTACCTAAATTTAGGCCCGAAATGGCTGATTTTGCAGTTATGTTGCAAGTGTCATTTGAGTTTGCATGAAAACTCACTCTGTGAGACACGACTATTTGTCTGGTGGAGATAGATGGAGGAATACTGCCCTTCTGAAGAGATATAGTATTGTACATTTGATTAATTTTTAAAGATAATTATCTATATACACTGTCTCTCTGTCTGTCTGTCCGGGATAAACTCCCAAACTATAATATGTAGCCCTAAAAACTATATATATTCTGAATCCTCATGACATGGGGAACAAACTGGTACCATTTTTTAAAAGTTGAACTGAAAATTACCCCCAAAATAGCCATTTATGTACGACCATACAGTGTTGTACCATGTGCTTTTCATGCTGCCACTTCTGTCTGTCTTTCTGTCTGTCAGGGATAAACTCCCAAACTATAATATGTAGCCCTAAAAACTATATATATTCTGAATCCTCATGACATGGGGAACAAACTGGTACCATTTTTTAGAAGTTGAACTGAAAATTACCCCCAAAATAGCCGGCCCTGGGTATGACCAGGCAGATTCAAATTTCCAGCCCTGTATATGTCTTGGCCATCTCTGTTTATTTATTCTATTTTTACAGCACACTCAGTACAGCACAACCACAGCACACTCAACAAAACAACAACATGCTTAGGCTGAGGCTGTGGGTATGACCAGGCAGATTCAAATTTCCAGCCCTGTATATCTGTTGGCCATTTGTGTTTATTTCCCTTTCTTCAGCTACTTTATGTTCTCAACTGTTAAGCACCTGACTATCCTGTTCAACGCAGTTTGCCTTCCTGTCCGAATACATTCATTTTATGTTTGTAAACTTGCAATGTAAAAACAGTGAAATATGCCAATACCTCCATTTTGATTAATTGATATTTACATTTACTGTTACTTACCTTTTGTGTGTAATTTTGTTATAAATTTGATTGCAAAACAAAGTCTGCATGAAGGACTTCAAATGTGTTTGTCTTTTAAACAAGTATTTCCACTTAGTTTGGGGAGTCCACCTCTTATAGTTCTGCTGGACAAACTTTAGCCCATTAACTATCGTATTTTCCAGACTATAAGTCGCACCAGAGTATAAATCGCACCAGCCACTTTATCCATTATAAAGAAAAATAAACCATAAATAAGTCGCACTGGACTAAGTTGCATGGACATACAGGCATGTTAACTTAACATGAAAAGTTCAGATGATAATATTGTGACGGCTGCCGTTTTCGGATGCATATTTCACCAGTCGTAACTTGTAATCTGCAGAGTTTGATTTTCTTTTTGGTGTCATTTTTTCAGGCCTTCTCCGTTGTCTTGTTGAGTTATCAGTAAAGTTGAAATTTTTATTTTTCTGTGGTAGTCAGAAGTCACAGGAACAGTCACACAAGCCTTGAGCGCCCTCTCGTGAGCTGCATTTTACCTATGGATATGTTTGTATTTTGCGGACCACAATGCGAGCCGAACCATAACCCGCACCATCGCTGAACGGTTCTTTTCTAACATATTACCCGCTGTGGACCATAGTACACACCAGGTGTCAGCTGCAGATGTTCGTGCAGCACCTACCTGCACAGCTCATGATCTCCCCGTGGTGTCGACGCCAGTTCTGTCCAAGTGCAGACGCTAATCCTCCACCGTCACTCACCCAGTGCTCCCACACAGCTCTCAGTGTCAACTTAAACACTCTGCTCACACTGATATCCAAGGGTTGAAGCTGTTTTGTTAGCACTCCCGGAATAACAGCAAGCACCTTGTTCATCTGCTTCACACGCTGTTTCACAATCATTGTCTGTGTCAGGTGGGTCTGGGTGAGGTGAGGAATACGCATCCAATGTTCTGTTCTCTGATTGGTTATTGTGACCAGCGTGACCTACAGGGCGGCCGCAATACTACAGTGCCCATGATGCATTGCATTTCTGTTTCGGGTGGCCATTTTAAAACATAGAGTGACTCTGTCACGTAAAAATTGTTTTATTATGGTAAATTAATTGAGAATCTACCGGTATATTTTTCATTTATAAGTCGCTCTGGAGTATAGGTCACACCCCCGGCCACATGTAAAAAAGTGCGACTTATAGTCCGAAAAGTATGGTATTATATTTATAAGACATCAGCATTACAAAAACAAATGTTGGGCAGTTGTTTTGATTAAAATGATTGGTATTTCGCTTATGTCTAAAGCAGGTTAACCCGGGCAGCGCCGGGTACCCCAGCTAGTTTAGAATAAAGGTGTTTTGTGGGCCGCTGAAGAGGAGGTACTGCTGGCCCACTACCACCAGATGGCGCCCTGTTTGGAGTGCGGGCTTCAAGCACGAGAGGGCGTCGGAGCCGCTGGGAGTGACAGCTGTCACTTATCAGCACCAGCTGTCACTCGTTCAACTCATCACCATATAAGCCGGACTGCAACTCCACCTCCTTGCCGAGAAATCAGCTACCGTTCCAGCCGTTTTCCTGTGGCTACAGTCTGAAGCTGGATTGGCGGATAGTGTGACTTGTGACGTCTTCGCCTCACACTCCTTCCAGGGAGAGTGACTGACGGGAGCTGCACGGGTGATTCTGTGTCTGGAGGTGGAGGTTCTCCCTCCCGGAGGAACTAAGCTTTACACGATTGCTGGGTGTGTATTCACACACCCACCATTAACTGTTTCTGTTTTCTGCCAGCAGTACCGGGTCTGACTGCTGAAGACAGTGGCCACCTGGGGCGCAGGGCTTGGCGGCTCCGGTGTTCTTCAGATCCGTTGGTGGTGGAAGCTGTGTGGGATCCGGCTCTTCTCTCGCCAGACGTCTTCTATAATTGACAATCCACATCATTGTTATTGTCTGTATTTCGTTGTGCGATTCACAACATTAAATTGTTACTTTTGGCTTATCCATTGTCTGTTAATTAACGCCCCCTGTTGTGGGTCCGTGTCACGACACCTTCCCAACAAAAGGGGCAGAATAATCCTTGGTTTTTCACAAAAATTGGCAACCTTCTAAAAGAAAGGGACCATGCCTGGTCCAAGGCATGAAAACTGAAAATAGAGGCTGTTTGATAACTTTTTGTCAACTCCGCAACACATGTACCTCCTTAATTAAGAAAGCTAATTTTGAATCTTATTTATTTAAAACCACCGAAAGTTTGAATGACCCCATGGTGTTTTGTGGCATCTGCTTCTACTGCTATATCTTCTAGTCAACTGCCTAATTTTCTGGTCAGAGTCTACAAATCTGGCTGCTAAATGTGCCATGCTAATTTTTTTTAATAAACATTTCATTAAAGTAGGGCACGTGTTTGATTCCCTCAACAGTGATTTAATAAAAACATTTTTAAATAGTGAACTTGCTGTTGTAAGCTGTCCTGCTGCTGATTGTTGTTTTTATTTTAAGCCTGTGTATATTTCTGAGGTCTGTAGGGCATTGAAGAGCAATTGACAACAGCAACCTTCCTGGCAAGCTTAAGGGCCCATTCACACGTAGTGAAGTTTGGTCGAAGTGCGCATGAAAGCCCCGTTTACACATAAACGGGAAGAGCTCCCGGAAGCGTCCCGGAAGAGTTTTTGGCCATCTTAAGGATCAAACGCCACAGTGCAGCTTTAGCTGCAGCAGTTCCCCGTTCCCCCCTAAGTTGGCTGCGCAACCATGTGTTGCTGCAGCCCCCCCACACTCATATTGCCCCAATTTGGATGACAGACTGTTTCAAAGTTTAGCGTAGATAAACAATCAAATGTATATGTGCAGTTGTTTTAATTCTGATGTGTGCCATTATTACGTTCAGCTAGTAATAACTGTGGATTAATTGCTGTATATTTGTCTGAGGTAATTGGGTGTGAAATTAATTGCCCTTTTAGAGATCAGTAACGTTGTCTGAATCTGAATTCAATATAAAATGCTGTGGTTTTTTTGGTGCATGGATTTATTTGTTTTTAAATATGTTCATCTCTTTGTTGATTTCTGGTATTTTCCCCGCGTTGTTTATAGGCCAGCGGCCGTAGCTCAGTGGTAAAGTTTCGGGCGGGCAATCACTACAGTGCAGCTACAAATCCTGTGGGTGGTATGTTTTTTTTTTTTTTATTCCACATCAGCGGCGCGATGTGGTTCTACAGGTACCAGCTAGTTTTTATGTTTTATTCATTCCACATCAGCGGCGCAATGTGGTACACCTCGCACTGTGTTCCTGCTCGAAAGACACCATCATGTGCACAAACCCCTGCACTGAGATTGTGCATGCCTGCCTGTTGGTGCAGTGTTTCATGGTGCGCTAATTCGAACTGCTTCGCGCTGTTTCGCCGTATTTGACCAAATTTTGCATTATGTGTAAAGGGGCCTTAAAGTGTGGTGCTTTGAACATTGTCTACTCCCATGCTTACTTTGGCCACTGCAGGTCTATGAGATCTCTTTATCAAGGATTGAGGCTATCCAACAATGCATCAGCAAGCACTTATGGAAATGGTTTAAGCATACCACCCTGCTTTTCAACAGCTGGCCTGTATAGCTCCACTGGAGAACTCCAGCTACTAATTTCTTCTCTCGTCGAGGAGTTCAAAATAGGAAAAGCCTGCCTATGCATGTCCGTGAGGTCCAGCCCGATGTCATTTGAACTGGCATCAAATGGTTTGCTAAGTCCACAGTCAACGAAGCTGAAGCTATTCTCCACACCAAAGAGTTCATTGGAGCCACACAAACTGGATGAGCAGGCTTGGGCAATACCTCGTATATATGGCCATCTGCTCAAGGACCCAAAGGCTGACATGACATAAAAATCGAAGAGTTACAATCCTTTGAAGAGGAGAAGCGTATCATCATTGCAGCCGGCCAAATCAAGCAATGCGCCTGGACAACTTGGTTCAAAGCAGAACCCAGGAAGCTCATGTGGACGATGCTAATGGAAATGGAACCCCTGGCAGTCTCATTCTTATTCCATTCAGTTTATGAGCTTTTACTGTCTGCAACAAATCTGAAGCTTTGGGGATACACTGACTCTGAGATTTGTGTCATCTGCCACAACAAACACGACACACTCTGTCATGTGTTATCAACTTGCGCCCACTTCCTGCAGATGTACACATGGCACTACAACCAAGTCTTGGAGAAAGTTCTTCTCAGTTAAAGAGTGTGCTCATAATCTTAGAGGTTTTGCCAAATTCACATTTTTAAAAGTTAGAACCACTCGGAAAAATTTTTGTGTGTCTGTATGTGGAGCAAAGTTATGGAATAGTTTGGACGTCAGACTCAAGCAATGCCAAAACATTCATGAATTCAAGTCACATTATAAACAGAGGGTCTGGGATCGGTATAGAATGATTGAGACTTAACAATAAAAGCCATTTTACATTCATGGCTCATGACTCTGTATCACAATTGTTGGTTTGTGCATTATATGTTTCTTTCTTTCATATGTTTGGTTCTTTATCATAATTGGTATTGTTGTCTCTTATCATTGTTGGTATGTTTTTTATATGTTTGCTTTCTTACCGTAATTGGTATTGTTGTTTTCTTACCATTGTTGGTATGAGCATCATATGTTTGTTTTCTTTGCCGTAACTGGTATCGTTGATTTCTTACCATTGTTGGTATGTGCTTGTCGCTTGTTTATCATATTGGTGTTGTTTTCTTGCTGCTGTTGGTATCTATTGTGGGAATTTACAAGTATTTAAATGTATTATTTTCTTAATTTTCTATCTAATTGACGGGAAGCAGCTATGCACTTTATGTTAAATTTGAATAAAGGGGTGGGATTAAATAAGTTTTCTTCCTCCCACTCCTTTTTGAGCAGATTCAATGTCCTGAGTTAATAGTAAATTCAGTTTTTTGTTTTTTATGTTATTGTTAAATTGTTTTCTGTTTTTTTTCTGTTTTCTGTATTTCTTATCCTCTGCTCAAATAAAATAGATGATGATGATGATGAAGTGGCAGACATCATCAGGACCCAATGCAGCACTTTCAACGGGGAAAAGTCAAAGACCCCAAACCCCAAATCGCCTTCTGCAAAGGGCACACGCCTATCCCAGCACATTTGGTGAACAAAGCACTCAAAACTCCTAAGTGGTGCTCATGACTGGAAGGTCTCTGCTGAAATTTCCAATCCACACAGTCAATGCCAATGAGCACCCTGACCTCGTAATGTGGTCAGATGCAAGCAAGCGAGTGCACCTCCTGGAACTCACTGTCCCATGGGAGGAGAATATGGAGAATGCATATGAATGGGAAAAAGCCCGTTATGACTCACTATGGGCTGGTTGTGAAGAGAAAGCCTGGGCATGTCACATCCTACCCATTGAAATTGGCTGCCACTGCTTTATAGGGCGGTCCACCATCTCTCTTCTCTCTCAGCTAGGCTTCATCAACCGCAACATGTGAGTTGCAACAAAATGTCCACAGTCAGCTGCGAATGCACCTGAAGCTGGATCAGGTCTAAATCTCGAAATATGATGAAATAATTCTCCTACTCCCACCTGCTGAATTTAGCAATTATATCCCTGCAACCCCACAGATGCAGTCCACAGACACCCTCTGGTAGCTTCATGCTGCCGGTGGTGCTGGGAATGGCAGTACAGCCAGTAGCCATTGAAACTGTGCAGTCATCTCTGGTTGGTGGCTGATGAGGAGAGTGTCAAGCTGTACAATCTTCTCCCTGAAAAATTCCATATAATGTTTATTCTTATTTATTTATTTTTTCAAATTCAACTGTGTCTTCGGAGAACATACCATTAATTAAAATTGGTAAAACTCTTGAGCTAGTCACCAGCTACAAGTGTCAACATTAATTACTGACACAGAGCTTTCTTTTAAACTTCATATTAAGTTCAGAATTGACAGCCAATGGCGCATGCCCAAAACATACTCACACCAGCATGCCAACATGTACAGACATCCAGAGAGAGAGGAGAGGCCGGTGACCGAATGGTCCCCTCTAGAAATTGGTCTGCCCTGCCTTCATTGCACATGCATCTGAGACTGACTCTCTGCACCCAAAGCGATCAAAGAGCAAAACCTCTTAAATCATTCTAAAGTCAGTTTTAAGTGGAAACAAGGCCATTTTAAGCAGAAACAAGGTGATAATCTGTGAATCGCTGCTGATGCTCTGAAATGACATAGGCACAGCAGCAGCATGTCAGACTCGGACATGCTGCTACTGCAGTTCCCCCTCTTTTATTATGAAATAATAATAAATTTATGTGGAAACAATTGTTGAACAAAAGCTTCAGATATCTGTCACTGAGATAGATGAAGACTGGAGTGCAGTCTTAAGGGCCCGGTCCCACTGGCCTTTAGGAGGATTTGTGTATGAATTGAGCACAAATTGGCTCATATTTGCTAAACGTTCGCAATATCCATGAAACATGCTTGTATGAGTCGGCCGACACCCGCACACATCCGCAATTATCCGCAGAGGCACGTTTTTCCATTGCCAGGATTTTTGAGCTGCACAAAATTTTGGCTGCGGATGACATCCGCTTTACATACTCCATACATACTCAATACATACTCAATCTATGCGCTGCATATTCACCGTCATCTGCTGATATCTGCAACTGACAGGGATTTGCAGCTTGGCAGCGGACTGGGACAGTGTGTAAAATGGATATTTTGCGTGCCCATCATGTCCACATCACAAACTAAAATAAGCTGTAGCGACTGCATACAGATTGGCCATGAATAAAGCGTTTTTATTACGTCTGCTTTGCTCTGTGTTCACAGCTGGATGCCGTTCTTTGTTCTACCGGCTGCCATGCGTGCTGCGCTGGATGCTGCATATATAAAATAATTATTTTGTGCCGGATTAATCATTTTATTTTGCAAATTGGCTGTTGAAAACGGCTCTAATCACCTCCTGAATCACAGAGGAAGCTGCAGCTGGGCCGTTCGCATGGGCGTGCACATGTGCCTGAACGGCTAACAAGCTGCAGAAACCACTTTGAGCTAAAAAGGTAATTATTTGACTTGTTTACATTGTCAAGGCTTGATAAAACAGTTGCGTGTTTTTTCCTTCTTGTCTGCAGCTGTTACAGTATTTATTCCTATGTTTATAACAGATTTACCTTCTTGTTATAATCGTTCAGATGAGCTGCGCTCTGATGCATTCCGCTGACTTCACCACTCCCCCTGTTCACTGCTTGTTTACTCTAATCAACTTGTCCAAGTCCAGCAAATGCTCCAGAGCCTGTATTGTTGGTGTGAATAGTGATGCCAACGGCCCAAGTGCACTTCTTTTATGTCCGCAATGCAGATGCCGTGCACTCGTAACACGTGCGCGATACATTCATAATACACCCATAATACTGCCATGATAAGTGCAATGCGTCAGATCCATTTCCTCACTACATGCGTTTTACAATCGTGATTGTTCATCATATCTTCGCTGTACATTATTAATATATCCGTAATTCATACTGGGACATTTGTCATTTTTGTTGCGGACGACAACGAACGCGCATAATTTGTGTACTCAATTCATGCACAATTAATCCTCTCCCCAGTGTGACCGGGCCCTAAGCAGAAACAAGGCGATAATTGAGGAATCACTGCTGACACTCAGAAATGACGCTGCTGATGCCCTGAAGTGATGCATATGCAGTGAATGCAGGCTGGACCGATTTTTAGGGGAGACCATTCGGTTGGCGACACTGGTAGAAAAGCAGAACACATCAGGACTCAGACAGGCAGCAGGCAGGCAGATGCACAGAAGACAGACATGACAGAAAAAGTAATAAAACCTCATACACAGACAATACAACAGATTGTGTTTTATTTGTTAATTGCTTGTGTTTTATATATTTTAATGGTCGTCTTGTCATTATTTATCTCTTCTATTATGATGTGTGCTGTTGCTTTTCTTGCCCAGGTCACCATTGCCAAAGAGGTCTCGATGTCAATGGCTTTTATCTGGTTAAATAAAGGTTTGAAGAAATACACTGTCTTATAAGAACGAACACAAGTCATTAAATGACAGCTGCAGCCACCATCTTGACTTAAAAAAGGCCACAACTGCACCACAATGGCTGCACTCAGATTGTACCACCAATGTCCTTTCCTATCCACTAGGATATGAAGAACACTGCGTTGGAACAAAAAAACGTGGTGCTTAGAGAATCTGACCGCACTTTAACGGCACTACATTATTTTGGTAATGACATCTAACGTCATGAAATGCCAGTGCTTTGAAGATGGACTTCAAAATGCGTATCTTCATCCTATATGTGCTTTCCATGTTGTCATACAGGGTAGAATGTGGACAACACAATTAAATATTACTTCACTGAACTTTTGCACAATTCCATAAAGGAAAAAGAATGTAACAAAGCAACAAAATCGAATTATTCCTAAAAAAAAAAAAAAAAAATCCTCTCTGTCAGCCCTTTAAGTTATACTTATATTTGTGTTTATTGTTGTTATTGTTACGTGTACTGTGATTTCTCTTGATTGGTGTTGTTAGTTCTTGTGTGATACCTGTTCTAAATTGTTTAAAGAAATACATGTCAACCCCTTTGAGGGTCCACCTGTATAACCAAGTCATAAAATCCATACAATCAACACAAAATCTTTATAACCTCCTAAATCACACCAAAATCAGTTTTATTACAGTACACACAACCGCATAGCGGTATCACATAATTTGGGATTTGTCCATATATTAATAACTAACACCAGGGATCCCCATGGGCTCTTTTATGGTGGAAGTCCTCCACAGTTAAAACTTCTTGCTCCACAGTAAAATTGCTTTCTACAAGTACATTGTAGGTATTTTGTACAAACTCAATATATTTCCCGTAAATATAGTGTCACACAGGTGTTCTATTTTTACAGAAACAAGAACTCACAGAGTAACAGATCACTGCTCCTATCAATCTTTGGCCCTACCATCTGAGACTGTTCTGCCCTACGAATGAATATTGGAAAACCATGTGACGGTGAACCAATTCCGATTGGATGCTCACATTGCGCACATCATCACACAGCTTCTATGAGGAGTACAAAGATGGTGGATGGCTGGCCGAAAGTCCGCAGAGTTAAGAAAAGCAACAGTAAAAAAATAAATTTACAACAGAAAACCTTGAATATCCGTAAGACTTTATTTGTACATCCGTATGACTCTGAAACTCGGAAAAATCCATATAATTTACGGACAATCAGTATAGGATGACATGTATATAAAGCCCTTATTTATTTTTTTACAAAGAATTTGTGAATGGTGCATTGCTTTAAATACTGTCGCTGCAAGGAATTGTGGGGACTCATCTCATCTTCTGGTAGGTGTACCCTGTACTAAAGATTTGAACGGATGCACTGATGCAACTTTCCTCACCATTTAGAGAATTCAAACTGCCCTTATCATGACAACTACTAAGATACTTTTGGGCAGTTGCATTCTGTTGAACCTTTTGAAGCAAAAAGAGCACTGTGAACGCACCTAAGAGCTCCTTCACACATAGTGCGAATTTGGTCGATTTGCACATAAAGTGCGCATGAAGCAGGAATTGTGTGCAAAACCTGTAAAATTGCAGCTGCCTTGTACACCTGCTGCTACAACTATTTGTGCACACCAGCAACTGAAAGACAAAGTTGTCAGGATGGGCGGTTGGCAGGCACCTGAATTGTCAGGACCCAAAATGCAAACTCTCTGACAAGGCTTGGATGTTGAAGAAATCATGGTCTTTAATACAGGCTCTGGTTCGGTACACAGGTGATCAGTTGGCGAGGCAGAAGCACAAACAGGGTCAGGCAAAAACGCAGTCATGGGCAAGCAGGGTTCAATGGCACGAGCAGACACAGACATCATGGATGAGGGAAAAGACGCAGTCAAAAAACACAAAGCAGGGTCTGGATACACAGCGAATCAAAAACAGGACTAGAAACAGAGCTGGTAAGCGTGCAAAGACAACAAACGAGCAAGGGTGTGGTGGCTGGGTGGAGATTAAATAAGACAGGTGTTAACAAGGTGCACCTGAGGAACAATCAAGAAGGGGCGTGGCTAGTGAACGAAGATACTACATTGTGCAAGACAGTGAGGGAGGACAACACAAGGTGGAGTGAAGAAAAGACAAAGATTTATGAACAGGTGTCAAGAGTGTGACTAAATGAAAACACAAAGCAGACAGAGTTAAAGTGAGAGACAGGGACACATGGCAGGTGCAGAGAGAACTTAATCAACTGGCTGTGAGAGATGCAGACAGGAATGCAGGTGCAGGATGTGGAGTGAAACAGAAATAAGTACAAAGCTACAATTGAATATAATATTACTGAACAAGACTCAGACATGAACATGAGAACTGGACTAAACATGAACTAGCGAGAGACTTAACAGGACAGAAAAGCAGACCGGAGATAACCTAGATAACACAGCTCAGAGAATAAGAAATTAAACACCATGACAAAACTAAACTGGAACTGGCAGACATAAACTCCTGACAAAGTGCAAACAGAAATGAGAACAGTGAAAATAGGCAAACGATAAGTAAATGATAACCCATGAAAACACAGACTGATAGAATGGAACTAAGACATGGCCAAAGTATTAAAGTAACAAGGAAAGAAAGTGACAAAGCAAACAGAACTGAGAATAACCATAAGATGAAAATAATATAACTAGTGAATCAAAACAAGAACCAAGTGACAAGAAAAACAAGACGAAAATAATTACTAATAAGTCAAAGCTGCAGCAAACGGGAAACCATAAAAAGGGGAAAAATAAGGGCTCAGCGCCCTGACCTGGCCCAATCCCTGACTAAAGTGTGCGCTGTGAGAGCCCAATGAACCCTCTCATGGCAGGTATCAGCCAAATTGTAGGTGACACGCACGAACATCTAACACCGCTCGCATGGCATTTAGAAAATGTGTGGCCATTCATACTGTCATCACGAAAACAGTCACCAAAAAATCACTGTCAAGGTGGATGTGAAATTTGTCTAAGTTCCACAAGTGTGGCTTTGCAAACACACACTGACACATTGGTGTGTGTGCTGAACTGACAGGAGGTGTGGCCACCGACAGAAGCACCTGTGGGGAGCTGTGAATCTGGATGTCAAGATACAGATGCTGGCTTTTGAACTTTGTGGTGATAACAGTCTGGAAGGTCTTTTTCCTCTTGTCCGGAGGACACGACGTTCATGATTTCCAAAAACAATTTGAAATGTGATCTCGTCAGACCACAGCACACTTTTCCACTTAACGTCTGTCCATTTCAAATGAACTCGGGTCCAGAGAAGGCGGCGGCGTTTCTGGATGTTGTTGATGTATGGCTTTTGCTTTGCATGGTAGAGTTTTAACTTGCACTTGTAAATGTAGAGACGAACTGTGTTAACTGACAATGGATTTCTGAAGTGTTCCTGAGCCCACGCAGTAAGATCCTTTACACAATGACATCGGTTTTTAATGCAGTGCCGCCTGAGGGATCGAAGGTCACGGGCATTCAGTGTTGGTTTTCGGCCTTGCTGCTTATGTATAGAAAGTTCTCCAGATTCTCTGAATCTTCTGATTATATTATGGACTGTAGATCATGGAATCCCTAAATTCCTTCCAACTGAATGTTGAGAAACGTTCTTAAACTGTTGGACTTTTTTTTTTTTTTTTCACACACTTGTTCACCAAGTAGTGATCCTCACCCCATCTTTGCTTGTGAATGGCTGAGCCTTTTGGGAATGCTCATTTTATACCCAATCATGACACTCACCTGTTTGCAATTAGGTGTTCTTTGAACATTCATCGACTTTCCCAGTCTTTTGTTTCCCTGTCCCAACTTTTTTTGAAATGTGTTGCATGCATCCATTTCAAAATGAGCAAATATTTGACCAAAAACAATAACATTCATCAGTTTGAACATTAAATATCTAATATCTAATATAATCTAATATACACTTAAAGATATCTGTGCTGAACCGCCTAAATTTGTATTTAGGCGTGCCCGAAATATTCGTGACCGACCTGTTCATTCAGATATGATCAGTCCCGTCTCAACTGCCTGGCCCTCCAGCCCACCAAAAGGTTTCTTCAGATTTGGTAATTGTGCACATTGTTCATATTCCACTAATGCTTATGAAATTTTCTGGCACTTATTCCTGTGTTGCACCAGTTATTTTTCTTTATTATTAAATATCTTGTCTTTGGTGGTGTATTCAATTGCATATAGGTTGAAGAGGATTTACAAATCATTGTATTCTGTTTTTATTTACATTTTACAAATGTCCCAACTTCACTGGAATTGGGGTTGTAGGTGCTGGAACAAAGGGGACTCCCTTATGAACTAAAATAGCTGTACCCCTAGAACTATCACCATATTTTGAGCAAAAAATCTGACTGATCCAATTTTTTTCTGAGTTTTTGTTTGCTCGTTGGTGTGAAGGTGGGTTTCTTGCAGGAAAATTATTTGTGGACCAAGAGATCTTAAGTGGGCAAACACACAACTACATTTCATCGGATGTTGAATTCCTTTTATGTTCCAACTGATAAGCCGTATGGAACCTAAAGTGTGAGAGCTAGGTGCTGCCATAAGGGTAACA
Organism: Thalassophryne amazonica; assembly: GCF_902500255.1. NCBI lineage: Eukaryota > Metazoa > Chordata > Actinopteri > Batrachoidiformes > Batrachoididae > Thalassophryne > Thalassophryne amazonica. Next base: position 86,647,594 of record NC_047103.1, on the reverse strand, counting down.
GAGCAGTATAATGGCCTCAGGTGGGTGAATTTTAATCACTGTATAGCCCTTCTTAAAGTAGGTTATAAAAAGAAAACAAAAAGGAAGATAAAAATCAAACAGCAAAAGAAAAAGGAAAATAAAATTAAAAAGGGTGTCCAATGAACATATGCTGATCTCCCCCCAACTGAGAGGCCACACTAACATCCTCTAAACTAGGAATGAAAAGGCACATGAAATGTGGCTGAAACCAGGTAAAACACTAAATTAGACCTGGCCAGCAGAACACATACTTATAAGGTTTTAAGGCAGAAAGAGATGCAAATAATTAGCTTTACATACTTTGCAGTGGTTGTTAGCAGTTACAATTATAACTTCAGCGTCAAATAACACTTGGCGGAAGTGTATTGCCCCAACAGAAACTGATGCAACTATAAAGTTACTCAAACCTAAAATTAACTGAATTTCTGAAGGTGCTTTACAGCTGAGGTATGTCAAGGACCTCTGAAATTTCATCATAAGGAATGGAATACTGTAAGACTGCTTAGTCAATGACAATGAAATTCTTTTAGCTTAACTTAAGCAAGGAGTCACCAATTTATAATAGAACACTGTAATGTATGGCATGAACTGATCTGGTTATACCCTGGGATATGTTACTTAAAATTCAGTGTACATCTACCGGTATACTCAGCTTAATTGAGTTATGAAGGGAGTGATTGACTGTGCGATGTAGACTTCAGCTTCCGTGAGGTCAGAGAAGGTCTTCTCCTCACCAGTGAATGTGATACACAGTTTGGCTGGGTGGAGGATGCCAAATCGAACTCCTTCAAGGCCCCTAAGCTGCTGTCTGATGGAGCTGAAGGCTGCTCTAGCTTTGGCCACCTGGGCCGTGAAGTCTGGGAAGACTGTGATGGAGACGTCATCCACCTGAATCCTTTGTCTTGCGAGGCGCAGAATTTCAACACAGTCTCTGTAGTAGTGCAGACATGCCATGATGGTCCTGGGAGATTGTCCTGGTTTTAGTACCGGTTGTAGTGACCTATGCGATCTATCAACCAGAGGAGGATCTTTTAAGTTGAAGGTTTTTTGCAGCAGGCTGGATACTGAGGATGGCCAACAACTAGTAGGGCCTTCTGGGACTCTGGAAATCCTTAGATTATTACTTCTTGATTTCAGCCAAAGATCTTCACATTTGTCTTGTAGAGAGACAGTTAAGGCCCCCAAATGTTTTACCTCACGCTTCAAAGCCACCACATCATCAGAACAGGCTGTCAGGCTGCGCTCCGTTTCCTCCCCCGTGTTGTGTATGGACACCACTTCCGTGTTTATAGTAATTTTAAAGTCGTCAAATCCTTCTTGCGATGGAGGTCTAGGAGCTTGAGCTTTTGGTGCATTTGACACATTATCCCCACATAATTCAACAGTCTCATTTTACTAAGGAGAAGCAAAACATTATGAGATTCTGTTAACATGCAGCTCTGGTTTTAAAGTAGTTAACTGGAAATGTAAGTAGAAAGTCAAGGAGACAAATCAAGACATTTCTTCTGAGGCACCATTTGATACACTTTCAGTTCTCAAGGATAGCTTCAGAACAGGCATTCAGTTTAACAGATGGCTGATCCAGCTGATCAAACAGCTCTGTAGAGTCTTCTGCTGGTGTTGATTTTGTAACATGATTTAGGGCCAAATTACAGGTGTGCATAGTTACCACAGCACCACTGTTTATTACTGGTGCCCTCCCAAGCACGACGTAAAACATCTTTCCTGTGTGTTTTCCTATAAAACATATTGTATTGTGCAGCCACCGCTACTTGTGTGAAGCACCTTGAGGCAACTTTGTTGTGATTTGGCCCTATATAAATGAAAAAAGAAAAAAGAAAAAAAAAAAACCTGCTCAGACACTGGATGCACATGACTTCTTTCTGGTTGCAGCGCTTGTGACATAATTTTGTCAAAGTGGGTTTGTTCATTTATTGTTTTTAAGGCTATACTGTATATGCAAAAATAAAAATTATAGTGTTTTTTTTTTTTGTTTTTTTTCTGAGGTGGGGAGTGACAGTGAATCAAAGTAGAGTAGCACCATGACGTCACTGGCTGGCCTTTCTCTTATACTCCAAAAAGCTTAGTTTCTGTGTAAATATAACATCTTTCTCATTTATTATGTAGAAGCTAGGGAGACTAGGGTAAACTGAAAATGCTGTTTGTGTAACCTGATAACACCCCTGGAATGATTTACAAGACATCTCATGGACGTTAGCGTGGTGACATCACTGGTTGGTCTCGCTAGCTGCTAACTCCGCTTTGTTTCTGTGTAAATATGAGAAAGATGTTAATCTTTATGTCCACGTAAGGGCAGCGAGCAGACACACATGCCTCAATGGACAGTTGTTAGTACATGTCTGTCCAAACACAGTACCTATTGTCCAGCTGGGATGTCCACATCCACAGATCTCCACAGCTGCTTTTGTAGGTGGCCACACCTCCTGTCAGTTTAGCACACAGACCAAAGCCACACTGGTGGGGAACAATTTCACTGCCAACACGACAATGATTGTCTGCAGACTATTGTTGTGCTAATAGTGCAAATAGCCACACATTTTCTAAGTGCCATGGGAGCGGTGTTAGATGTTCGTGTGTGTCATCTAGAATTTGGCCGACACCTGCCGCGAGAGGGTTCGATGGGCTCGCACAGGGCACAATATGTGAGAAAGATGTTAATCTTTCTTATATATTTCATAAAAGCAAGTGACACATAAACACTTCTAAAACTGAAAACACTGTTTTTGTAACCTGATAACACTTCTGGAGTGATTTACAAGACATCTCACGGATATCAGCATGCCCAGGCATCACACTTGTTTAAAGCTAACTTCCGCTCTTTTAAAAAGCTCATTTATGTGCCCACACACGCCCTCCTCCACACACCATTAAAATGTAAATAAAATATTGTATATGAATGATTGATTGAGTTTGTTCTGCAACACCAATAATATGCATATGTCGCGGACATGAATGAGCCAAACTCGTCAGCATCTCACCATGTCATTTAGGTCCTTCAGAGTTTATTTTGAGTAAATGCTTCAGGGGAGCATTAGCATGGCAAAAACCTTTCAGCTTCTGGGGGTCTCCACACCCTGAGTCCCCCCGCCTTTTTAAGCATTTTTCTTTATTTGCCTCTCACATGCCTGGAAAAGCTCCTCACCATCTAACCATGTCCTTCAAGCACTTTTCACACCGGGCCTGCTTCGAGTTGCTTCATGTGGCGTCATGACGATGCAGGAATGTCTGCATCAAGTGTGCGCAGCAGAGGGTAGAGAGGAGGTGAGGACACAGAGTCTGGCTGCAGGTCCTCTGCACAGAGAAATCAGAGTGCACAATTTGGCTGCAGACAGACTATGCACTCTGATTTCTCTTCTAGTTTATATTTGTTCTTGTGCTGAGCTGCAGTCTGCGCTCTGGGTTCTGTTATAGTTTATCTTTCTTCCTACGACCGCGAGCTTCGCATGAACAAACCATCCGTGAGTAAAGGTGGAGATGTCTGGAGTTATACTTAATGTGGACATGTCCTGTCTCTCAATCTGTCTGTGAGGAGGACTTATGTCCTTTATTTAACACAATTATGAAAGAGTTTGAGGGGAGAACGAGGAACTGCATGTAGCCAGCCAGTTTTTTTTCTTTTAATTGTTCACATGTGCACATGGGAACAAATCGTCTGTGAGTGGACTGGGGATGTCCAGACTTTTTACTAGATGTGGACATGACCTGTCTCTGGCAATCAGTCTGTGAGCAGGACTTTTATGGACTTTATTTAAACACAGTTGTGAGAGAATTTAAGAGTGAGTAGCGGCAGCATCTGTCAGGCTGCAATCAGCATTTTTTTCTGTGCTCTTTGAGTGTGTGGTTTTAAACAGCAAAATGTCACCACGGTGGACTCCTTACAGATCCCCAATGGGATTTGGCACAAGTTTTAGACTTGACATAACTCCAGTTCTATATGGAGATACACAGACAGCTTCTGGTCTGCCAAAATGGTCTCCCAGCTAAGTATTAATCAGGATCTATGCTTCACTTCTGAGATTTGACTGGTTCAGGTGCACATATGAGGTCTATTAGAAAAGTATCCGACCTCATTATTTTTTTCAAAAACCATATGGATTTGAATCTCGTGTGATTGCGTCAGACAAGCTTGAACCTTCGTGCGCATGCGTGAGTTTTTTCACGCCTGTCGGTTGTGTCATTCGCCTGTGAGCAGGCTTTGAGTGAGGAGTGGTCCAGCCCTCTCGTCGTTGTTTCATTGCCAGGAAAAGGCGGAATGATTTGGGCTTTTTTTCCATCAGAATTTTTTCAGAAACTGTTAGAGACTGGCAGCTGGAAACCATTAGAAAAATTTATCTGGCTTTTGGCGAAAATGTTACGGGCTTGGTAGAGAATAAGGAGTGTTACTGTCGCTTTAAGGACGGCCCCCAGCGGCTGTGGGGCGCGCCGCGCTCCGAAGCTGCCATCGACAAGCTGAACAACCATTTCATTTCTAAACGGATGGCTGTCTGGATCCGTGACCATCGTGTGCCATTTCTCTGGTTATCACAAGAGTTGGACATCAACCATTTTCTGGCAGATTTCACTTTTAACAAGAGATTTTGTCATGGAAAGCCAAGCGGAGGCTTCGCGCGTCACGATGGATTCGCTACTGGAGCGAGACAAAACCACCTCCATTTTGGTCTCACAGGACGGCTTTGAGATGGCGTTCAGACAGCTGTCGGTGGTTTTTCCATCGAGTGATTATCCGAGAAATTGTGGATGTGCCTGGACATGCCAGAACATGTCCCGTGAGGCTTCATCACGCCGTTGCTGTGCGCCATGCGGCACCGCCGCGACATGAGAAGTCTCCGCTCCTCTTTCCATGACAAAAACTCCTGTAACAGTGGAATGTGCCGTTCATTTCCAAACTGGACACTGTGTTTTATCTGGGACATCGTCTGACTAGCACAGGAATTGTGAAAAGACGTGGACAGTTTTTCGGCACATTGAGACAGACGTGCGGAGGAATTCCGCGCGTCTCGGCGGTGACGCATGGCGCAAAGCAACGCCGTGATGAAGGACATGTTCTGGCATGTCCAGGCAGATCCACAATTTCTCGGATAACTCACGCATGCGCACGAAGGTTCAAGCTTGTCTGACGCAATCACACGTGATTAAAATCCATATGGTTTTTTAAAAAAATAATAAGGTCAGATACTTTTCTAATAGACCTCGTACAGTGCATCCATAAAGTATTCACAGTGCTTTAGTTTTTCCTCATTTTGTTGCATTACAGCCTTTTTCCAAAATGGAGTAAATTCATTTTCCCTCAAAATTCTCTTCACAACACCCCATAATGACAACATGAAAAGTTTTTTTTTAATTTTATGTCCTGCAAATTTGTTAAAAATAATAATAATAAACCCTCAGAAATCACGTATTCATAAGTATTCACACCCTTTGCTCAATACTTTGTTGATGCACCTTTGGAAGCAATTACAGCCTTGAGTCTTCTTGAATATGATGCCAAAAGCTTGGCACACTTATCTTTGGGCAGTTCTGCTCATTCCTCTTTGCCGCTCCTCTCAAACTCCATCAGATTGGATTGGGAGCGTCGGTGCACAGCCATTTTCAGATCTCTCCAGAGATGTTTAATCAGATTCAGGTCTGTGCTCTGGCTGGGCCACTCAAAGACATTCACAGAGTTGTCTTCAAGCCACTCCTTTGATATCTTGGCTGTGAGCTTAGGGTCATTGTCCTGCTGAAAGATGAACCATCGCCTCAGTTTGAGGTCAAGAGCATTCTGGAGCAGGTTTTCATCCAGGATGTTTCTGTGCATTGCTGTATTCATCTTTCCCTCAATCCTGACTAGTTTCCCAGTTCCTGCTGCTAAAAATACATCCCCACAGCATGATGCTGCCACCACCATACTTCACTGTAGAGATGGTGTCTGGTTTCCTCTAAACATGACGCCTGGCTTTCACGTCAATCAGTTCAAACAATCTTTGTCTCATCAGACCAGAGAATTTTGTTTCTCATGGTCTGAGAGTCCTTCAGGTGCCTTTTGGCAAACTCCAGGTGGGCTGCCATGCGCCTTTTACTAAGGATTGGCTTCCATCTGACCACTCTACCATACATACCTGATTGGTGGATTGCTCCAGAGATGGTTATCCTTCTGGAAGGTTCTCCTCTGTCCACAGAGGAATGCTGGAGCTCTGACAGAGTGACCATCGGGTTCTTGGTCCCCTCCCTGAGAAAGGCCCTTCCCCCCCATTTGTCCAGTTTAGACAGGAGGCCAGCTATCGGAAGAGTCCTGGTGGATCCAAACTTTACGGAAGATGGAGGCCACTGTGCTCATTGGAACCTTCAACACCTTCCCCAGATTGGTACCTTGACACAATGCTGTCTCAGAGGTGTACAGACAATTGGTTTGACTTCATGCTTGGTTTGTGCTCTGACATGCACTGTCAACTGTTGGACCTTAAATCATGTCCAATCAACAGAATTTACCCCAGGTGGATTCCAATTAAGCTGTACAAACATCTCAAGGATGATCAGTGGAAACAGGATGAACCTGAGCTCAATTTTGAGCTTCATGACAAAGGCTGTGAATACTTACATCCATGTGATTTACATCCATGTGATTTCCTTTACTTTTTTTTTTGTTTTGTTCAATTTTTAATACACTTGGAAAAAAAAAATACACTGGTACCAGAAAATGCATTTCACCCAGTCTGGAATATGGTGGTATTTATTTCTGATTTTGCAGTGTGTGTTCATGGATGACTCAACCAAAGTGAGATCTAAGTGCTCCGTCTTGGAGAAAGTATTTACAAGGTATCAATGTGCAACCACAATAACTGAGTTGTGTTTTGATTTGGTGCAAGCTTGGTAGAATGTTTGAAGGTCAGCCAAGGACAAAGTTTGTTGATTTCTTCCCCACATCCCGCAGGAAAATTAATTAAATAGGAAGGTCAGAGGCCATGGTCAAAATTTTGGCCCTTTGCTTGTGGGTATTTAGTCTGTTTTGAGGTACTGGGGAAAGATACTCCTATGGTTATTATTGCATCACATGATCATGTCATCTTGTGTTTCCATGAAAGGTCAAACTATTATTTAAGGCAAGCTGTTTGCAAACAGCATGAATCAGTGATGTGAGAAGCCCCTTGAGGGGAAAATATATCACAAATTTTTGTTCATGAGGTGTTTCTGGGAAAATTTCAGAGGTGTCTCGGGGAAAATTTTAAACATCATATGCAATTGGAGCACTCTAGTGCAATTCACAAGCTAAATAAAAGATATTTGTCATTTCCATTTTCTTGCTCATTTTAGCCATAAAAACATGTTTCCCTTATTGGCAAGATGATTAATCTTTCTTTATGCTGCGTTTCTTTTTTGAGCCAATATTTATGGTGCATTTACACATAACGACGACAAGTCACGAATGCCATGAAGTATACATTCTTGGCCGCTGATCACGAATGTGATGATTCAGGGCAGAGGTGTCAGGTGTCCTCAGGAACTGTTGCAACCTGTTACCACACATTACGATTAATGACACATGTTGCTGGAGAATTATCAGGAACCATTACGCACGGTCAAGAATAATGTTCCGTGTTGTTGTGCACTGTTGCACGCTATTGCGCGCAACAGCATTAACATCGTTAAGTTCTGTCACGTTGTGAACGAGGTGAATTGTCTCCACACACACACCCATATTCTTCTGTTGCTAACAATTCAGATCGCTCCAGTTTTTCAGAAGAACTTTGTGACTGCATGCCTACTTGGGCTGTGTGCCATGGAGTGGTGCAGAGAGGAGGAGGAGGAGACGGACACAGCCAGATGTCTGGCTTCATGCAGCTCTCGTCTCGCGTGTTTTCCCAAACATCAGGCACATGCAGCAGGTGGAACACCTGTAGGAGCGCATTGAAGAGCACTGAAATGAGACTTTTAGCTGACTTGGTGTCAGCAATGAAACTGAATGCTTTGCAGCAGGGTTTAATTGTGCGCACACTTCTTCCTACGCCAGACTGGAGGAGGTGCAGAGATGTCTGGCTGCACGTGAGTCTCCTCTGTTCCTCTGGCTCATACTCGTTCTCCCGCTCATTGGTTACAACAGCAGGTGGAACACCTGCTGGAGCGCTCTCAGGAGCTTCAGCAGGAACTGTGGAACAACACTTGGCTGACATCGCGTTACTGTTCCTCTTCAGCATACTGCATCAAACTCAGCGCTGTGGAGCCAAGTTTAATTTTGTGCATGTGACAGAAAACTGATTTGTCATGGCGCACAGTGAAATGTAACGCAAAGGCTGTGAATACTTATGTACTTTTCTTAGTTTTTTATTTTTTTTAAATAAACTGCAAAAATTGCAACAACAACAACAAAAACCTTTGTCACATTGTCATTATGGGGTATTGTATTGTGTACAGAATTTTCAGGGAAAAAAAATGAATTTCATCCATTTTGGAATAAGGTTGTAACATAACAAAATGTGGAAAAAGTGAAGTGCGGTGAATACTTTCAGGATGCACTGTAAACGTATTTCAAATCATATTTCAGACAATTGTCATTATTGTTTTATACCATTAACAGTGTGTTTTTACTTATCTGTAATTCAAAGACAAAGACTGTGGGATTGTTAGTAAAAAGAGACATCCATGCTCCAAACACTGCTGTACAATCCATACTGCACAATACAGTCATGTACTGACTAAATTTTGCACAGACTCTCAAATGAAAATTAGTAAATATGAGTTGAGAACCAGTGATAAAGTCTCAGTTATCTTCCAAAATGAATGAGGAAAACAAACAAGTGAAATAAGTTAAACCAGAAACTCAATGATCCTCATTCACAGTGACGTCTCATTTGTTGGCACTGATTATGTTTCTTTTGGCTTAAACTAAACCCATTTGGGAGGACAATCTGAAAACTCAGACTGGACTTTAAAAATTCAGTTTACAGAACTACACTGCAGTTTAAAGGATGAATGTTCTTTAGTGTGTGTCACTGGGAATATTTTCTAAATGATCCTTATCCCAAAAGGATGTTGTTGATTGTTAATGTAAATAGTGTCATCTGCAGCAGGAAGCATGACAGAAGGTTTTACAACTTTTTAACTATGATGAAGCAGTATGACATTCACAGTCATGACTGGAATGTTACAACAAAGTGTCAGACAAAAAAAAAGAAAAAAGAAAGACATAGCTTTTTCATGCCTGTCTCCACTCCGTTTATTGATACAGGGTAATTACTGAACAATCTCAGCATCATTTTTCCAAAGATTATATATATATACAGCTGTGGTCGAACGTTTACATACCTTTATGATGGGCATGAATGTCATGATAATTTGGGGCTTTTAATGATTTCTTTGAGCTGTTCTTTTACCAGAGTGAAATGATTGCACACCATTCATGATTAAGAATAAGAGAATACGAATAAGAAAGAAGTTTATTAATCACTAAGAAAATTATTTTGCCATAGTCCTGAAACAGAAAACATTGCTTTTATTTATTTATTTATTTATTTATTTTATTATTTTTTTTTGAGAAAAATGAGCACATGTTCATGCAAAATGACTGAAAGACACTTGCACAAGATGTTGACAGTATTGCACATAGCTCTGAGTAACTGAAAACTCTGATCATTATGTATTCATTCTGCAGAAGGGGGAGGAGTTGTACAGTCTGATTGCTACAGGTAGGAAAGACCTCCTGTGGTGTGCCTTGGTGGCCTCAGTCCTTGGCTGAAGGTGCTGTGACAGGACATCAGTGTGGCATGGGAGGGGTCTTCCTGGATGGTGTTCAGTTTTCTCAGCATCCTCCTCTCCGACACCTCCATCACAGACACCAGCTCCAGCCCCATGTGATGGTCTAGTGGTTAAAGCGTTGGGCTTGAGACCAGAGGATCCTCAAATCCCAGCCTGACCGGGAAATCACTAAGGGCCTTTGGGCAAGGTCCTTAATCACCTAGTTGCTCCCGGTGTGTAGTGGGCGCCTTGCATGGCAGCAGCCTCGCATCAGTGTGAATGTGAGGCATTTATGTGTAAAGCGCTTTGAGTGTCTGATGCAGATGGAAAAGCGCTACATAAATGCAGTCCATTTACCATTTACGTATTTACCATTTAAGTTCAAAATTGCACCCAGACTCAAATATACACACACACACACAACTAATATTTGGCTAAATGTCCCTTAGCAAGCTGCACCTCCACATTCCTTTAAATTGGTTGGTTTCCTGGCATGGGCTTGACCTTTAAGTATAATACACAAATATTCAAAAGGGTTGAGGACAGGGCTTTGAGAAGGCCAATCCAGCTTCTTGCTTTATCCAAAATGCCCCTTAGCAAGCTGCAATTCAAACACATGCCAATTAAGCAGGACTTTCACCTCATGAAATATTCGTACCATTCAATTCATAAACATTCATTATTTGTATAATAATTTTCAGAAGAGCTTTTACTGATTTATTATGGTAATGGATATGGAGCAGTCCTCCATGCTGCGGTCCTCCCGACATGCACGTAAATGGGATTTCTTGCCCTCTATTCTCTTCTCAAACTGCAGCAATTACAAGGGGAAAGAAAACATGACTGCCCTTCATGATTTGGTGTTGAATGCATGTTCTAAACACAAACCAAAGTTTATCATAAACCCACTTACTTGGTTGTGGACGCATTGCATTCAGCGTGTGAGTGCATGAACGTCTTTCCTCATTCCTCTTCTGTGGTGGGGGGGTGTATTTTCCTTTGTCACTGGTGGAAAATCACATGACGTAAAACAATCAAAACCACAGATTTCACATGGATTGATCAGTGACGCCATGTGGGGTTGTTGTTGAGAAAAAAATAGCCACCAAAGACAAATGCTGCCTCCAAGTGGGCACCAGGAATGAAAAGTGTTAGGTCATTCCAAAGTCTAATATTACATGTCCAATAGAAGTCAGAGAAGTCTTCTTTTGGGCACGAACTGTTTTTCTGAGTGGCACCAATATAATTTGTGTGGCATGTTATTGCTTGTAAATAGTACAAAAAAATGCCTGAAACATTTCCTGCAATCTAATATAAATAGATGTACGAGGTCTGTTAGAAAAGTATCCGACCTTTTTATTTTATGCAAAAAATATATGGATTTGATTCATATGTTTTTACGTCAACCAAGCTTGAACCTTCATGCGCATGCATGAGTTTTTTCACGCCTGTCAGTTGCGTCATTTGCCTGTGGGCAGGCTTTGAGTGAGCTCTCCACAATTTTTCTTATACTCACTCGAGATAGGCATGTCCCAACTTGTCCTCTGACACTCCAAAACGGAGGTGTTCTTTGTCTCGCTCCATCAGCGAATCCATCGTGACGCGTGAAGCCTCCGCGTGGCTTTCCATGACAAAATCTCTTGTTAAAAGTGAAATTTGCCGGAAAATGGCTGATGTCCAGCTCTTGTGATAACCAGAGAAATTGCACACGATGGTCCCAGATCCATACAGCCATCCATTTAGAAATGAAATGGTTGTTTCAGCCTGTCGATCGCGGCTCGGAGCACGGCGCACCGTGCGCCATTGTGGGCCATCCTTAAAGCGGTAGTAACACTCCTTAATCTCTGTGAAGCCCATAAAATTTTCACCGAAAGCCAAATGAATTTTCCGAATGGTTTCCAGCTGCCTGTCTCTAACATTTTCTGAAAAAATTCTGATGGAACAAAGCCCAAATCATTCCGTCATTTCCTCGCAATGAAAAAACGACAAGAGGGGTGGACCAGTGCTCACTCAAAGCCTGCCCACAGACGAATGACACAACCGACAGGCATGAAAAAACTCATGCATGCGCACGAAGGTTCAAGCTTGGCTGATGTAAAAACATATAAATCAAATCCATATACTTTTGCATAAAATAAAAAAGGTCGGAAAGTTTTCTCACAGACCTTGTATATAACTGTTTTTGCTACATTTTTACGTTTTTGAAATGTACTATTTATTTTTACATTTTAAGTTATAAAAATGGTTTGTTAAACATGTTTGTGGATTTTACAGTAAAAAACAAACTTTTTTTTCTTATTTGAATTTTATGTTTGTGTGTGAATGTAGGTCCATTGTGTTAATATATAATGTCAAAATGAAAGAAAAACTGTAAAGTCACACAGGTGCGGGTGTGCTGAACCTAATGACACCAAACAAGGCAAAGTAAAAGATTTTTAAAGGTAAATTATGAAGGTAAAAACAAAAGTTGTCAAAAACACCCAATTACACCCTGGACTCCAGAGGGTTAATGTCCATAGGAGAAGAAACAACACAAACAGGTGTAGGGGGGGTTATAACAAAAATACAGTTTTCAACCCCACTCAGGGTAAGGAATTCCAAATGGTGAGGAGGTGAGGAGATAAAACAGGTAACAATTACCCCCCCCAAACAAAAAAAACAATGTTTCCTGTTTACTGTTTCGTACTCTGGATTAATAAAGCTCTTTCTGACTCTTCATCTCTTATTCTTACATAAGGCTGAATACTTACAACTACAAACAACACAGAGAGCACAAGGAATCACAAAATACAACCCCAGTTCCAATGAAGTTTGGAAGTTGTGTAAAATGTAAATAAAAACAGAATACAATGATTTGCAAATCATCTTCAACCTATGTTCAGTTGAATACACCACAAAGAACAAGGTATTTAATGTTCAAACTGATAAATTTTATTGTTTTTGTGCAAATATTTGCTCATTTTCAAATGGATACCTGCAACACATTTCAAAAAAGTTGGGAGAGTGCTATGTTTACCACTGTGTTACATCACCTTTCCTTCTAACAACACTCAATAAGCATTTGGGAACTGAGGTCCCTAATTGTTGAAGCTTTGAGGGTGGAATTATTTCCCATTCTTGCTTGATGCACAACTTCAGTTGATCAACAGTCTGGGGTCTTCATTGTTGTATCTTGCACCACACATTTTCATTGGGTGACAGGTTTGGTCTGCAGGCAGGCCAGTCTAGTACCTGCACTCTTTTACTTTGAAGCCACGCTGTTGTAACACGTGCAGAATGTGGCTTGGCATTGTCTTGCTGAAATAAGCAGGGACGTCCCTGAAAAAGACGTTGCTTGGATGGCAGCATGTGTTGCTCCAAAACCTTGATGTACCTTTCAGCATTGATGGTGCCATCACAGATGTGCAAGTTGCCCATGCCATGGGCACTACCACACCCCCATACCATCACAGATGCTGGTTTTTGAACTTTGCGCTGGTAACAATCTGGGTGGTCTTTTTCCTCTTTTGTCCAGAGGATACGACATCCATGATTTCCAAAAACAATTTGAAATGTGGACTCAGCAAACCACAGCACACTTTTCCACTTTGCGTCTGTCCATTTCAAATGAGCTCGGGCCCAGAGAAGGCGGCGGCATTTCTGGATGTTGTTGATGTATAGCTTTTGCTTTGCATGGTAGAGTTTTAACTTGCACTTGTAGATGTAGCGATGAACTGAGTTAACTGACAATAGTGTTGTATGGCTGGGGTGCCTGGCTGCCTTTTGTTTCTGTCTTCTGTTCTCTGTCTTTTGTTTTTCCTTCCAGGTGGCATGCATTCAGGACTGAGTGGCTGTGTGGCTGAGTTATTAGGACCTCACCCTGATCACCTGAGGCTGGTCATGTGCAGCTCGTCAGGACTCACAGCTGTGGTGCATCTTTATGGATTGGGGCATGGTTGCATTTAAGTCTGGAGTACACAGTGTGTATTTGCCAGAGACTTGACCTTGTGACCAGACGGGTGAGATCGTCGTCTAGAGAGCCATCTCATCATCATGGATGCAGAGACCGTACCAGGTTTGATGCCATGGTCTGTGAAAGAGGAGGGGGTGAGGTCTCACGCTCGTCAGCACACTTCCTGAGGTACTTTAGGTTTTGTGACTAACATGAGTACAGTCAGTAAATGTGGTGTCCCTCACACCTTATTATATTGAGCTGTTATGTTAGTCGTTTAATCAGCTTCCACTGCAGTGGCGAATTGAACTGGGTGTTCCATGCCTGCAGGGTGGGAAGCTGATTGGTGATTAAGCCAGGAAGTGTTTGCTGTTTATGTACACCTTTGAGTGGTCTCTCTGTGTGTGGAGTGGTGGACTCACATGATGGTTTCTTCTTTCACAGACTCGGTTGGTCGCGGCCACCTGGGGGGTGTCGGCGGGGTCCTTGGGTCCGAACTGTTCTGGCTCCGGACCGTTTGTGCTGCTGGGAGCGCACCGTTATTCCACCTCGCAGACCACGCACTCATTCATTGTTATTCTGCACATCACTGTTATGTTTATTAAATTCTGTTATCCTTTGTACCGTGCTCTGCTTATTTTATACTGGGTCTTACTTCAAACGCTGGTCGGTCCTCCGCCCGCGTCCGACACATAACAAATAGTTTTCTAAGCCCACGTGGTAAGATCCTTTACACAGTGATGTCGGTTTTTAATGCAATGCCGTCTGAGGGATCGAAGGTCGTGGGCATTCAGTGTTGGTTTTTGGCCTTGCAGCTTACGTGTAGAAAGTTCTCCAGATTCTCTGAAGTTTCTGATTATATTATGGACTGTAGATGATTGAATCCCTAAATTCCTTGCAATTGAATGTTGAGAAGCATTGTTCATAAACCTTTGGACTATTTTTTCATGCAGCTGTTCACAAAGTGGTGATCCTCGCTCCATCTTTGCTTGTGAATAGCTAAGGCTTTTGGGGATGCTCCTTTTATACCCAGTCATGACACTCACAATTAGCGTCCTCAGTTCCCAAACGCTTATTGAGTGTTGTTAGAAGGAAAGGTGATGTAACACAGTGGTAAACACACCACTGTCCCAGCTTTTGTGAAATGTGTTGCATGCATCTATTTCAACATGAGCAAATATTTGCACAAAAACAATAAAGTTTATCAGTTTGAACATTAAATATCTTGTCTCTGTGGTGTATTCAATTGAATATAGGTTGAAGAGGATTTGCAAATCATTGTATTCTGTTTTTATTTATATTTCACACAACATCCCAACTTCATTGGAATTGGGGTTGTACTGTAGCGACATGTAACATCTGACAATGGAGCCACAAAACGTAGAGAAAAGTGAGTGGCTTAAATACACAGACTAATAAATGACAGGTGCCATACTCAAAGTAGAACAGAACATGTGAAGAACTAAATGAACACAAGGAGGTGGCAAACCAAGACATCCACAGGTGACTGAGACAAAGACAGAGATGAACCAATGTGGGTAGAGCTTCAGAGACAGCAGACACAAATCAAAACAGGGGAAAATTACCTCAAAGACCATGAGATGGAAACACATTATTATCCATAGACTGGAGCGGCCAACCTTCACTGAAAACAGGAGCTGGCAGCTGGGTGGACACACAGTTGAAGCTGAACACTGGATTAGGATGCCAACACAGGCGCTGTCTACAGGTCCCAGTGAAGTCCGGCATTTGGCCGCTCAGCTGACCTGAGTTCATGGGTGAGACCCGGGACTGGCTCTCCAGCTGGCAGTTCATCAACAAAAAGGAGACTGGCTCGTCGGCTGGCTTAATACCATGTGGAGGCAAACGTGATTAGTCAGCCTCCTGGAGTTCCTAGCAGAGTCAGGATGGCAGCTGCACGGCTCACCGGAGTTCTCCACCATGCCTGGGACAGGGATGTTCAGCCCTGTCCCACCAAAGTCTTCAGAAGTGGGGATGTCCAGTCCTGCCCATCCAGCCCCGCCCCGCCAAGGCTTTGGGTGCAGGGACCGAAGGCTCCCCGAAGAAGTTTTCTGTTGCGGGGGCTGATAGCTCCCCACTGGTGTCATCTCTTGCGGTGACTGACGGCTCCCTGTTGACATCATCTGTTGTGAGGACAGACGGGTCCCTATTAATGATATGAAAAAAATCTCCCTGCGCTAACATCTTTGGGTGTAGAAGCCGAGGAATCACCAGTGACATCATCCATTGTAAAGCTGTGGCATCATGGCCCGCACCGGTCAATGACGGCTCCCTGATGACGTCATCTGATCTGGAGAGGGACTGATCCATGGGGATGTCACTGGATGCGGAGTTGGCCTGCTCTTCTGTAATGTCATCAGGGGCCGGAACTAGTGACCCGTTGTGATTTTGGCTGGAGCTGAACAATTGCCTCTGCCTCCTCCAGCATGCCATGGTCCCACCGACCAATCTGAAACACACAGCATATTGGTCAGATGTCCCCCACCTTCCCCTGAACGAGGAGGCAACTCCGCTGATGAGTATGATGGCTCCTCCGTGATGTCATCTGCACCGGAGAGAGGCTGATCATCGGGTACATCACCGGATGCAGATATGGCCTGCTCTTCTGTGGTGCCATCAGGGGCCGGAACTTGTGACCCCTCTGTGATGTTGGCTGGAGCTGGGCAGCTTGCCTCCACCTTCTCATGCAGGCACTTGGACTCCTTCTATGACCTGACAAACGAGGCACACTGATTAAAGTTCCCTGCCCCCGTCCTGGAGCCGAATGATAGCTCTATGACGGAGTCCGGCAGCTCCTCTGTTACATAGTCAGGTGCAGAAGTGGGGTGTTCCCCTGCAACAGCATCAGGAGCCAGGACAGGGGACCCTTAATTAATGTCTGCAGGGTCTGAGCAGGAGTCCTCACCACCCACCAAAGACCTGAAACAAAGAGTAGAGTTGTTAAACTGCCCAGTGTCCACCCCAGGGCTCGGAGATGGCTCCGCTGGAGAATGGCTCTTCCCCTGCTGGACTGGCCCTGCAGTCAGGAGGGAAGAACTACAGCTTCTGGGACCTACCAGCAATCCTCCTTTGACCAATGTTGTCCCTTATTTTTCTTGACTTTGCCCATACCATAAGATGTAACCGGCATGGGCAGAGACCGCAGCGTACTGGCCAGTTCAGCAGGCTGTGGTGGTGTGGAGACCACAGGCAAATGCAGATGTGTGGCCTGGTTGTGGTGACAGGACTAAAGTCCCGGAGCTCATTCAAAGTGCTAGAATACTGGACTGAGGACCGCCTGTTGGATGAGCAAGGACCATGGTCAGACTATTGAGGTAGATTCTAAAAGCTGACAAGACAATCGGTCTGCAGACCAGATTGTCTAGGACAGCTGGCGATTGCAATTTTGTTATTAGTTTATTGGTGTTGGCAGTGAGGGACTGCAGAGCAGTGTTGGACTCTGCCTGACTCTGGACTGAAGACAGGAAGCCCTGCGTTAATGTGATGAACGAGTGTAGACCAGAACAGTGGATGTGTCCACAGATGGAGTGAACATGCCCGGAGAGGAAGGCTGGACAACCGAGGTGTCAACTTCTGACATAAGACAAGTGTCCTGGGGGGTGTGGCCATCAACGTGCTTTGCATGCGGGCCCTGACGGTCTAGTCCATGTGCATGGAAGTATGCCACTGGGTCATGTTCCCAGTGCAGGGCTCTGTTGTGCTCCAAAAGGCTTTCTAATGAAAATAGTTCAGAAAATATCTCAAAAGCCCATGGATTAGCATCCACAATGTCCCATGCTTTATCTAAAAACTCCTTGCTCGTCATCGGATTACAACAGAAATGAAAAGAATTAAAACAGAGTCTAAATTGTTCTCCAAACGTAGTGGAAGACACCAGATCAGGGGGGCTGCCTGTGGTGTTCAATTGTTGCAGGTCCATTCTGTTATGATTCGGAGCCAAGATCTGAGTGAAGTCGAACCCCAAGTAAGAGTAGGACAGCCAGGACACAGAGGCCCAAAATGGGCTTTAATGTCCATAGGTGAAGAAACAACACACACACACACACACACACACACACACACACACACACACACACACACACACACACACACACACACACACACACACACACACACACACACACACAAACAACTGACAGCAGGAGAGGGTGTGCAAAACAGTCAGACCATAAATCAACATAGAACTCAGGAGTTAATAAAGTGCAGTAGGAAGACACAAGACTGACAGATGAGGATGAGTGGAACACGTATGGGACAGACACGCAAACAGCTCAGGATGGCAAGTGCACATGGGACTCTGAGGATAGACCCACAGAGGACAAACATGACACAAAACCAACAAAACCCCATAAACAGATGACCCCACAACAGAACAGCTGTTTGAACAGATGATCTTGGAATCTGCAGTTGTTTCAAAATGGCACCAAAACACCTTCTCATCTTGTGTATACCTACAATTCTCCTTATATCTTTACTGAGTGTCTTGGGCCTTCCCATTGTCCTGAGTATTGGTTCGCCTGATGAGTGCTGTCAAACACATCCTTTTTACGCTGGGAAAGAGTACCAGTTGTAGTCAGTCATGATCACTAACGAGGAGTTAATTGACCTTGGCCTTGTCACAATAAATGAGAATGCAGAACCTTTAGAATTACATGAATGTATTTGAGCCTGTATGTATAATTGTAATCCTGTGTGGATTAAAAATTAATTCCAAATTGTGCACCCAGTCATTAATGATGTATGCTGTACAATATTCGAACCTGACAGACAAAAAAAAAAAAAGACAAAAATTACCATTATATAAACTTCTGACCACAAGTGTATAATCCCGGAAAAAACTTTGTGTGACATCACCCTTAGGTTTTCAAAGAACCGAAGAGCGATTTTGTAGCCCAAAGTTTTTTCCTGTGGGTATTGCCAGGTTGGCAGCACTTACTCTACCTCCATGGAATGTGGGCAAAACTGGTAGTTTGCTTTCTATTGCTTTACTCCCCCATCCTTCCTCCCTACAGTTTTTGTGCTCTTCATCTATTTATTCATCCACATCAGCCTGTCCTTGTGTGTTTGTGACACATGACGATTTATGAGCGCAGTGGTCCTTTCTCACAGCGGGACCAGCACTGGAACCACAGGAAAATGGGTGCTTCTTACAAGCTCTTTGGTGGAGGCCATCGATCAGCCTAACAAACTGTCAGCCTGATACACTGCACATGTGCAGCAGCCACGTGGTGTTTGCATGTTCCCAAAGGAGTCACATGAGATTCAGATTCTAGAATTGTGGTTTATTAACAATGTAGTACAAGTAAAGAAGTAGCATGCTGGGAGTTTATGTGCGTGAGATGCTACAGCAGCTTTTGAGTGCATTGGAATCATTTCCTGAGCAATGGCTGTGGAATTAATTGGCTCTGAGAGTAAGTGGTTTTGAGAGATTGAGAAAATTAATTTTTGTTTAATTATTTATTGACTGTTTGCGTTCATTTCTGAAAATATTCTGAATTAGATAATTAAATCGACCTGACAATAATTTTGACCAAGACTGTATCTGTGGTGCTTTTGTATGGCAACTATCTATGTTCTCTGATCATTTGCATGGAAAATGTCATAGCACAATATATTTATCTATAAAATATAGTTTCTCTTGCAAAATTTTATCAGTGAAAAAGAAACATGTTGGACAAGTGTCAGCCATCTATCCTAAATTCCTGTATGGGCCCTGTGGTGCATGCACACAAAATCCTTTGAAGAGTATCTGTTTTTGCTTTCTTTCTGTTGATATATTGTACATATATACAAAATTCCAACAGTAATATTAATCCTCTGGGGTCAGGGGTATAATTGGCCGTTTTTGACTACTTTTACCTGTTGTTTCCTTGAAAGACGTGTGGACGGATTGCAGCATCGGCTCGCATCCGCCGCGACGCTCCGCCACAGGAAAAACACATCCGTGTTGATAACCATTTGTAAAATCCAGGGGGATTTTGATGGCTTTCAGTGGAGTGAGTATCTGAGAAATTGTTTAACAGCTGGGCATGTTCCAACTTGTCCTTAAGGCTTCCAACAGAGGTGTTTTTCCTGAGGTGGAGCGTCGCGGCGGCTGCGAGCCGATGCTGCAATCCGTCCGCACGTCTTTAATTAAAAAAATCTCCTTTAACAGTGGAATATCCGGATAAAATGCTGAAAACCGACTTCTTCTGAAACTTCTCTGTTCTCTCACGACGTCCTGGATCAATAGAGCCTGAAATGTGGAGGTTTTCAGCTTGAAACAGGCTGATGACGGCGCCTGGGAGCGCTGCGCGACGTCCCGCTCTGTGGGAAGTCCTTAAAGTGACAGTATCACCTCAAAATCTCTCATCAGCCGTTAAAATTTTCACAGAAAACCAGCTTAATTTTTCGAACCGTGTCCACTTCGATGTGCCTCACAGGTTTAGAAAAAATTTTGATCAAACAAAGCGCCAGTCTCTCAGCAACTTCTCAGACAAAGGAATTCCAACGAGGGGCTGGACGACTCCTCCCACAAGGAGTGCTCACAGGCGAATGACGTCACCGACAGGCGTGGAAAAACTCACGCATGTGCACGAGGGTTCAAGCATGTCTGATGTAAAAACATATGAATGAAATCCATATAGTTTTTGAAAAAAATAAAAAGGACCTATACTTTATTGACAGACCTCGTATATATATATATATATATATATATATATATATTTTTTTTTTTTTTTACTGTTAAAAACCACAAGCTATTTTAGCGACTAATATGACTGAGTGGGTTCATTTATGACCCCACTGACTTTATATTGGAATACATCTGTATAAATGATTGTTTTAGGGTTCTTCATATTTAGTACACTCCCAAATATATGTGTCCATGATCTAATGTAGTAAGTCAGGGAATTTGATATTTATTTTACCAAAAAGTAGGCAAAAAACACACACTGATTACCTTGTCTGTTACATCATGTAAAATGCATGTTACCTTTTATTCCTTTGCATTTGATTAGTTTGCATCAAAAATGAAAATAATACATCATGAAAAGTAAAGTTTTTTGAGGACAATATGTATTGCAGCATCGTAGGATAGTCATAGCATCAAAATATTCTATATCAGGATGGTCTGACATTTCAGAGATACGATCTTCACTGATGCTGACTCATCTCCATCAATGGAGCTATTTTTGTCTCAGTCTTGGAATCAAGAATCAGTTTCAGTAAATCTTACTATTCTGTGTCTGTTGGCCATGTTTTCCTGCAAAACTGTAACATACAATGATTAGAGTTGGCAAATTAGAATACCATTTGAAGCTATAAATGTTGAAAATCTCATAGATCTCCCTGGGGCAGGGATAATCAACTCATTCCAGAAAGGGCAGAGAGGGTGCAGGTTTTCTTTGCAACCACCCACTCCACCAGGTGATTTAACTGATTAACATCTGGAAAGAGTTGAATACCCCTGCCCTGTGGTCATAAGTGACCTTACACAAGTTTGGATTATAGTTGGCACATGGAACGGCTGATCCTTGCAAAATTCTATGATCACATGCAAGACATATTGTTACGATTCAGCCAAACTGAACCAATTGAGGACCCAAAAATGCTGGGAGCTGTGGTGGAAAGCAGGATAACAATTTATTGTACAGACGTCATGACAGAATTTGAAAATTGGAAGAAGACACTGGAGGCAGGGGATACCGACTGGACAAGAATGACTTTAGTAACTGGGAACCAATTCCAGGTGGCCACACACAGAGCTGACCGGATGCAGGAATGCTGAGAAAAAAAATGAGAAACAGAGAGGTGTTAGAACTGAGTACAGAGTCAAAAGCATTAAGTAAAAACTATCTCGACTAATGGGGGGCTGGTGCCATGGAATGAACACTGAGTTTCTGGAGAAGGTGGAGTGACTGAACCAGGGTTTATAAACAGGTGGGTTTATTTATGACAGCTGTGTTAATCAGCCCCGTGATGCAACACCTGGAGGAAACAAAAAGGAAGGGGAAGGACAGTAGAGAAAAACCCCAAGGCAGTACAACAAAAATAGACTGACAAATTCATGGTAGGAAAACTTTTCCCATTTGAATTGGAGGGTTATGTTAAGCCTGGCTTATCTTACAGCTGTCCTCCCCTTAAATGAGGCCTGCCCACCGGCATACACATTTAGTCACATCCCTCATGATGTGAAGGATGAGGTGTTGCTCTTATTTATAAATCTAGGTTTAGCTTATGAGCTGTTTGGATCACAGATATAACTAATTTGAGCATCTGATTCTCCGTTGTGTCCATGATGCTACATATTGCCAGTATCAGAAGAATAAAAATCAGCCGTATTGTTTTGTCACTGTATATAGGCCCCTGACCTATACTCTGAATTCTTAGATGAATTTGGAGTGTTCATCTCTAGCTTGTCAACTAGTGCAGATAACATTCTGATAATTGGTGACTTTATTTTTATTTTCATTTATTTTTAATTTTTATTTGGCACACACACAAAAATTTAACAAATAAATCTCTCACAAGACCAAACAATCACCAAGGCATGCATCACCTTGGAGCTGATGCATGCCTTGCAGTTGAAGCTGAAGGTTTCGGAGGCCGGTGAATATTCTTAATTCATAATTGGGAATATTCTTAATTCATAATTTGGATTTGGTTGTTCAAGCGGAACTGTTAAAAAGTGTTTTTCACTGCTCAGCTGCTACACTCCAGGCTATCTAGCCTCAAGGTCAACTGCCCACTGTTTACCTCCAGAGGAATTTATTCAGGCCTTGGTGAGATTATTCAGCTCCATTCTTATCTCAACCCACAAAGACAATAACTGACTTACACATGGACTGAAGCATGCTCCAGTTTCTCCTTTTACCTCTCTTCCTGCCCCCCACGGCAGGCCCCCATCCTTCCCAAACTGGCAGGTGGTGCGACTTCAGTTGCAGCAGCTACTAACACACTCACATCGCCTCAATTTGGAAAACGGACTGTTTCAAGTTTAGTGCACATAAACAATGTCAAATGTATATGTGTTGTCCCAATTCTGATGTGTGCCATTATTATGGAAAACAAGTAATAATTGTGGATTAATTGCTGTTTGTATGTGGAATGAGAGTGCGGAAATCTCGTTGTTGTAATGACAATGATAATAAAAGCTATCTATCTATCTATCTACAAAGAAAAACAAAAGCAAACAAAACCTCAAACAATTAAAAAAAAAATCAATTTCCCAGTTGTGTGCGGCCAAAAGGGTGTGGGCTGAAGCAAAGGCTTATAAATGCTAACCCTTGTCACAAGTTGCCATATACACATATATATGCACTCATAACAGCAACTACAAGAAAGAAAAGGACAAGAAGACAAGCAAAAAGGTTTTGTAGATTAATCAATACACCAAACATCCGAACATAGCAGAACAATTAACAGTATGATGCTCAAATTAAACAGAAGAACATAAACAAAAACAATTTGAACTGTATCGTAAAATAATCAACCAAGTCCCAAAATTTCAAGATGTGCAAACAAGCAAACAGTTGATTCGTTGACTCCCGATATGTTTTTTTTTTTTACTTCTAACTCTTATATAGCTTTCTTTTGTAACAGAAATATTGGATTTATATTTGTGTTATATGTATTTCCCCATACCTCAATGCAGTAACTCATAAATGGAACAAGCAAAGAATGATACAACATAACCAACGAATGCTGGGGTAGGAAGTATTATACTTTGTACAAAATCGTGATGACTTTTGAAATTTTGGGTTTAACATAATTTATATGAGTTTTCCAACTTAGTTTGTCATCGATAAAAACACCAAGAAACTTAGTTTCAGTTACAATTTCAATTTCGACATCATTCAATAATAAATTTCTACTTAAGTTCCTGGGCTTATTTCCAAATATAATACACTTGTTTTTACCCAAATGAAGTGATAACGTTTTGAAGTTCCCTCTCCATCGTTCAGCTTAGAACTCCAGATTCAGCTTGGGACTCCGACGAGGGTGGTCGCATCTCCTCCACTCTCCCTTATCTCTGCTCTCTGCTTTAACCTTCAAGTCCCTACTTCACCAGACTGTGAATTCCTCAAATTATATTGGATACTGGTTCTATTGGACTACTATTGGATTAACCATGGAATTGATCAGCTGGTCTCTGAACGCTATTGACACCATCTTTTCTACAAGAAGGTCAGGACCAGGGGATCCTACCTGCTATGTTCTCGACTCCTGGGGGTCTTGGCATATTGCATGCTTGGCGCCTTTCTCCATTGAGGACGTCGAGGATTTATTCATATTTGGTCTTATGGTAGCAGGGCTGGTACTTTCTGGCTTATGTGCTGCCCTGATCTATCGGAAAATTGGCAAGACAGTGGCATCAAGAACCACGGCCCCTCGCTTGTCCGTCATGATTAACGAGGTGGGCAAGTCATTGCATTCTCAGACTGCGATGACTCTTGAACTCAGATGCAAATTGGATGACATCTTGGAGCAGATGGGTGCCTTGCAGATGACGTTGAAGATTTCGGGGGCTGGGGAATATTCTTAATTCATAATTGTGATTTGGTTGTTCGAGTGGAACTATAAAAAGTGTTTTTCACTGCTCAAACCACAACACGGCAGGCTTATCAAGCCTGAAGGACAAATTGCCCGACTGTTTTCCTCCAGAGGAATGTCTTCGGGCCTTGGTGATTATTTGGCTCCTTTCTTATCTCAACCCACAAAGACAATAAACTGTTTTTCATAGGACTGAAGCATGCTCCCTACTCCGGCTTCTGCTCACGTCACCCCCTTCCCTTCTGCGGGGGTGGTGCGGTTTTTGCTGCTGCTGGTCCCCATTCCTCCTCAAGCTGACGGTGGCGCAACTCAGGGTTGCTACACAACCTTCACCCACTTGCCTCAATTCGGATAATGGACTTCTTCAAATTTAGTGCACATACACAATGTCAAATGTGTATGTGCTGTCTTTAATTCTGATGTGTGCCATTATTACGGTAAACAAGTAATAATTGTTGACTAATTGCTGTCTGAGGTAACTGGAGTGTAAACATAATTTCTCCACTGTGAGCTCAATAAAGTATATCTCATCTCATCATGTCCAGGAGCTGTCCCAAATGATCCCCACTACCAGACACAGTCGTGTCATCAGCAAACAAAATACATCTCACAAACTTAGAAAACAAACCAATATCATTAATGCACAATAAAAAAAGTAACGGCCCAAGGAGTGAACCTTGGGGCACCCCACATGAAATCCTCAAAAAGTCGGAGTTTATCCCCACAAAGGGCCAGTCCTCTAATACCATTCTTCTGTAATTTATTCAATAGTAAGGTGTGATCTATGTTATCAAATGCTTTCTGCAAATAAAAAAACCTCTTACAGTGTATTTCTTCTTCTCTGCTGCATTATATAACCTGTCAACAAAATCGAACAAAGCCAATGAAGTAGTGCAATTTTTCCTAAAACCATACTGATGTTCACTAAGAATGTGTTGTTTAGTTAAGAAATCATTCAACCTCTATACAAATATCTTTTCCAGAATTTTTTGAAAACTGTGGTAACAATGAGATTGGCCTGTAGTTTGATAAAACATGCTTATCACCAGATTTGAACAATTGTATCACCTTAGCTATTTTAATTTTAGAAGGAAATTTCCTGGTCATCAATCAACATTCATATAAATAAGCCTTCTGATACCCTCTGCAAATCATTTTTGGAAATTGTGGATGCATTAGGATTTCAGCAATCATTCAGGACTTGATGCACATTAGTGGAAATACCCTGGATTTGGTTCTTGCATGTGGTATTGCTGTCATAAATTCTGACATCATGCCTCTTGGATCAGTGGTCTCTGATCACTCACTTATTACATTTACAGTTTTGCTGCCGTGTTTAGTGGGACAACAACCCTATTCATCACTGCGGCGATGTCTCAACTCCTCAACTATGACTGAGCTCAAAGCTAGACTGCCTGATATTTTAGCTTCACGTTTGGAAAATGCCCAGTAAACAGTGTTGCGTATCGTTTAAACTCAATCAATCAATCAATCAATCAATTTTTTTATATAGCGCCAAATCACAACAAACAGTTGCCCCAAGGCGCTTTATATTGTAAGGCAAGGCCATACAATAATTATGTAAAACCCCAACGGTCAAAACGACCCCCTGTGAGCAAGCACTTGGCTACAGTGGGAAGGAAAAACTCCCTTTTAACAGGAAGAAACCTCCAGCAGAACCAGGCTCAGGGAGGGGCAGTCTTCTGCTGGGACTGGTTGGGGCTGAGGGAGAGAACCAGGAAAAAGACATGCTGTGGAGGGGAGCAGAGATCGATCACTAATGATTAAATGCAGAGTGGTGCATACAGAGCAAAAAGAGAAAGAAACAGTGCATCAAGGGAACCCCCCAGCAGTCTACGTCTATAGCAGCATAACTAAGGGATGGTTCAGGGTCACCTGATCCAGCCCTAACTATAAGCTTTAGCAAAAAGGAAAGTTTTAAGCCTAATCTTAAAAGTAGAGAAGGTGTCTGTCTCCCTGATCTGAATTGGGAGTTGGTTCCACAGGAGAGGAGCCTGAAAGCTGAAGGCTCTGCCTCCCATTCTACTCTTACAAACCCTAGGAACTACAAGTAAGCCTGCAGTCTGAGAGCGAAGCGCTCTATTGGGGTGATATGGTACTACGAGGTCCCTAAGATAAGATGGGACCTGATTATTCAAAACCTTATAAGTAAGAAGAAGAATTTTAAATTCTATTCTAGAATTAACAGGAAGCCAATGAAGAGAGGTCAGTATGGGTGAGATATGCTCTCTCCTTCTAGTCCCCGTCAGTACTCTAGCTGCAGCATTTTGAATTAACTGAAGGCTTTTTAGGGAACTTTTAGGACAACCTGATAATAATGAATTACAATAGTCCAGCCTAGAGGAAATAAATGCATGAATTAGTTTTTCAGCATCACTCTGAGACAAGACCTTTCTGATTTTAGAGATATTGCGTAAATGCAAAAAAGCAGTCCTACATATTTGTTTAATATGCGCTTTGAATGACATATCCTGATCAAAAATGACTCCAAGATTTCTCACAGTATTACTAGAGGTCAGGGTAATGCCATCCAGAGTAAGGATCTGGTTAGACACCATGTTTCTAACTCAGCACTCAAAACTACACTCGACATGATTGTGCCTTCTTTATTAAAACCATGTCCCCCAAAACACAATCACCTTGGTTCATTGATTACTTGTGTGACCTCAAGCAAAAGGCTAGAGGTCAAGAACAGAAATGGCGTAGTTCAAAATTAGAAGTATTCCACCTTGCATGGCGTAGTTCAAAATTAGAAGTATTCCACCTTGCATGGCATGATGCTATCTTAGACTATAAGCATGCACTGCTGGCTACAAAGTGGACATATTTCTCTAATTTGATCAACAAAAACAAGCATAACTCAAAGTTGTTGTTCAACACGGTGGCAACACTTATTCATGGACAACCACTTGCAAGTCTCTCTCCTTTTAGAGCACAAAATTTCTTGGATTACTTTGAGAAGAAAATAGAAGACATTAGGTTTAGTATATCCCAGCATGCCTTAACCCAGCCACTACACCCTGCTATTGAGTTGGGTGTCATTACTGAGGTATTACCTAGATTTGCAGAATTTGATAGTATCTCACTAGGCGTGCTGATGAAACTCGTAACATCTACAAAAAACACAATCTGCTTATTTGATCCTATACCAACAAAACTGTTTAACACCCAGAAGGCCAAGGTCTGGTCAAATGACCAATCTACCTCTAAAGTCCACGGATAGTCAAATGACTCCAAGATCCCCTGTGGAGAGCTACTTCTGTTATGTAAACAAGGAAGTCTCAGAACACCTCAGGGGAGGGGCTGACTTGGCTAGCCACATTCTTGTGTTTGCATATTTGCTGTCTGAAAGGGCTGCTGATTTGTGCTTAGGTGGATAAATAACTTTACTCTGGGGTAGAGATGAAATTTTGTTTTCTGAATTGTATTGAAATGTACCAAAAAACACACCAAAAGAAAACTTTGTTTTCTGGATTTTATTGAAATGTACCAAAGCCGCTGTGGTGCACAAATAGTTGTAGCAATAGGTGTACTAGGCAGCTGTAATTTTACACGTTTTGCACACAACTCCTGCTTCATACGCAGCCCTTTCAGCTAAGCAGGCAAGTGACTCCAAGATCCCCTGTGGAGAGCTACTTCTGTTATGTAAACAAGGAAGTCTCAGAACACACAGACAGCAAATATGCAAACACAAGAATGTGGCTAGCGAAGTCAGCTAGCCAGGGTCATTTGACTCTCCATGGGCTTTATGCAAACACAAGAATATGGCTAGCCAAGTCAGCTAGCCAGGGTCATTTGACTCTCCGTGGGCTTTACAGGTAGAAGAGAAAAGCTTGGACCTCCGAGTGTTAAGGACCTGTGGCCCACTCTTGGGCCGACTATGCTGGAAATGATTAATCTCTCATTAACTTCTGGATCTGTTCCTAAATGTTTCAAATCTGCAGTGATTAAACCATTACTTAAGAAATATGATCTTGGCACAAGTGTATTGAAAACTATAGGCCAACATCAAATCTATCATTTTGCTCTAAAATTGTGGAAAAAGTGGTTTCACGGCAGCTCGTGGACCACCTGAATGAGAATAATCTTTTTGAGCCACTGCAGTCTGCTTTTAGAAAATATCATTCCACAGCTCTCATTAAAGTGGTGAATGATCTTCTGCTTACAATGGATTTGGACACCACTACGTTTCTGGTGCTGTTAGATCTCAGTGCTGCATTTGATACCATGGCTCATCATATTGTACTTGAGGCTGGAGAATCATTTTGGAATTACTGGGAGTGCCCTTGTGTGGTTGACGCCATACCTGACCAGTTGTTCTCACTGTGTTTTGTACAATAACACGACCTCTAACCTTGGTGACATGAAATTTGGGGTTCCACAGGGCTCTGTCTTAGGCCCCCTGCTTTTCTCTCTTTATATAGCACCCCTTGGGCACATATTGCGGCATTTTGGGATTACCTTTCACTGCTATGCTGATGATACTCAGTGGTACATGGTGATAACTGCCGGCAATCTCATCCACATAAAATTCTTAGAAGATTTCCTTGCATCTGTGAGAAGCTGGATGTCTAGCAACTTCCTACTTTTAAAATCTGATAAGACTGAAATGATGGTTCTTGGTCCAGTGAGATATTTGCATCAATTTGACCAGCTAACGCTTATCCTAGCCTAGGCTTGTGTGTCATACATCATACGGACAAAGTGAGGAACCTTGGGGTAGTTTTTGATCTTACGTTGTCCTTTGACCTCCACATCAGAGATATTATGAGAACTGCTTTCTTACACCTGCGAAATATACCAAAATTTGTCCCATTCATCTCTTCACTGGCTTCCTGTCCCTGTGACATCAGATTTTAAGGTTCTGCTACTAGCCTATAAAATTGTTCACGGACTGGCAACTCCCAACCTAATTAAACCCTACGTACCGGCCTGGGCTCTGCATTCTCAGGGTGCAGGACTACTGTGTGTCCCAAGGGTGAATAAAAAGTCTGCGGGTCACAGAGCTTTCTCTTTTCGTGCCCCTGTTCTGTGGAATGATCTCCCTGCATCAATAAAACAGTCAGATTCTGAAGAGACTTTCAAGTCCAGACTTAAGACGCACTTATTTTCCCTTTCGTATGGCTAGCATACTGGCATAGTATGTTGTTATGCTTTTTACTCTTTTAAATTCATTTTATTAGGAAATGGAGCGGGCTGTGGCCTAAACTTGGGTATGGTAAGGTCAGACCTTAATTGTGTGAAGTGCCTTGAGGCAACTTTGTTGTGATTTGGCACTTTATGAATGAAAATAAATTGAAATTGAATTGAAATTGATGAACGGTCAACAAACATATATCACTGGTGTCGTAAGTGACCCCACTCGATCGCTTCAGGGTTAACAAACCATTTTTCTAACTTAGAATGCAAACATCAATTGTACATTTCAAAAATATGTATAAATGTAGCAAACACCAATGTTATATACAACTATTTACATTAAAATGTAAGAAGTGCATCAGGTGTTTTTTTACACACACACACACACACACACACACACACACACACACACACACACACACACACACACACACACACACACACACACACACACACACACACACACACACACACACACACACACACATTTCCTTAAACACCATAGTGATATTTTGGCAATATCACCCAAGTTATCCAGAGGCATACATTTTTAACCTATGGTTCAAATTTTAACAAAACTAATTTTGGACAAGTTATTTAAAATTACTGTCATGTCTGAAGTTTTATAAAGTAAAAATATCAGATATTTGTTTTACTTTTAAAATAATGTGCTAATTTTTAAGTTTTTGTGAGCACATGCTGAGCCCAGCAGTGCATTATGGGTAGGACAGGGTGTTCACGACAGGACAAATGCATTTCAGACACTCTGTTCAGGCTCCACAGACAGCATCATTAAACTCTAGTGCCTAAAACTCTCATGAATATATTCTCTGGGTTTATAGACGTTATTGTATTTGTGTTTGTTAAATTCCATGCATCTTAAATGTAGCAGATGGCTTATCTGGGATTTTGTTTTGGAATGATTTCAAGGCCTCTACTGCCATCTACTGGCCAGTGGTGTTCATGGCAGTATTTTTTTTTTTTTTTTTTTTTTACAAATTAAGTTTAAAAACAACAACAACAACATTACAAGACAGCTCTGCAGTGTTTGCACAGACACAGTGCGAGCGGTTTGACACTTGTAGCTCTGCAGCAGCAGGATACCGTCACGACGGCCGACCAGAATAATATCAAACAGGTTTGATTTTCATTTGACCATACGATCGGCGATGGTCTTGGAGTTTGTGCGCGTTCACATAAAAGGGGCGGGTTGCAGCACACGTCACCATTTTTCAATGATGGTGCGGTCACCTTACTTTACCGAAGAAGAATGCACGATTATTATGCGGAGCTACAAGGAATTTAAATTAATGTTAAGGGGGAAATCGAACACATCGTCTGCCAATAAAGCAAGACAGGCTTGTTGGCAACGTATTACTGATTGGGTAAATGCGTATGTACAATTCAATTGTTCCCCAAATCTGTTACAGATGATTAACCTGTGGAATGTCTAATATGTGTAAAAAAAATGACCTTCTTTCAGTAATTACGCCCAGATGCAACACGATTCAGAAGTGGGCATAGACCTACTAATAAATGTTAGGTTCATTTAATGTTTCCTAAATAGGCTACCTTGACTGTATGATTGCTATTCCTAATCCTGTCAATATTTCAGATGCAATAGCAGTGCCAAACGCACCTGGCAGCAGGTGAAGATGAAATATAAAAACATCCTTCAGAACGGTAGGTTTATATTCATAGCTTGATAAGCCCCACTTCGCCTAATTAATGGACATGCATTAGACCTATTTTGATATTAGTAATTACCCGCAATTGCATAAAACCCTTCTTTGATTTGCAGTGTGGATAAATGGCCAGGGAAAACGACAAATGCATCCAACAATTTAGATAGAGCAAGTACTACCTTGTGAATCATACGACATACAGTATTCTTGCTCAGATGTTCAGCATCACCGTTGGAATACATAAATTGTCCACTGGCAAAATAGGCACAAGGAACATTATCTGCTCGATCGTCGGGGCATTGCTACTCTGTAAAAATTGACTTGTTACAGGAAAACGCTGGCAGCTGTGGTTACCAGGGAATTCCTGTAAAACATACAGCAGCACAGTAGATAACATTACAGACATAATATGTATATGGATTTACAGTGAATGAACCACGGCTGACTCACATTAAAAGAACTGTTAAATCTACAAACAAGAGCTCTCTTTTTTTGTACATTTAACTGCTGTATTTTTTACAGGAATTCCCTGGTAACCACAGCTACCAGTGTTTTCCTGTAAAAACAACAGTCTTTTTTTACAGTGTACGATGGGTGATGTTACAGACTTCTGGCCCGATCAGCTGACAAAGATAACAAATTCCTTCGGCTGAGAATCTATATCTTTCATAGAGAATATCGTCCGGGTATGTCAGCGGATTCTGGCGGTCTTTAAAAACCCTCGCCCTGCGAAGAGAGCCCCTCACAGTTTGTGCCCCAATATCAAACGGATCATCCAGGTAGGCCGGCATTGTCTTCGGAGTGATTGAAGGTGGATGGACGGTACTTATAAAGGGAGTGGTTAAGCGAAAACCTCAAGCTAACCGACAACATAACCTGCTCAGAGCAGGTTTGGCACACAACATAAATTGCCATGGCAGCATACCTCGATCAAAACCTATCCACCTTTCGTAGTACGGGTTAACCGGGAAGTTACTCCACACGTCATCAACTTACTCCTGAAGTTACCCTGATAAGCCAGTAACCCCGCTTCGTAGTACAGGCCCCAGGAGGTGGTCGTCAGATGTTAAACGCAGCTTGTTACTCCATGTACACTACACGATGCAGGACGCGCAATTAACCTGAAACTCGGTCCAAAAAATTCTCTTGCACAGTGTAAAGCCAACATTTATGTGTCAACAATATTGAGTGCACGTTTTACAACATAATAAAACGTGCGCACATTCTCTCCACATGTAAAACATTTTGCAATGACACTTCCAGGGCTCCGTAAAAATGCCTGTTTTTACAAATAAAAAATGGAATATTTTACAAAAGCACATTTATCTCAATTATCTGTAAACACCAACACACGACACGTCACAGTAACGTGTTGGTTTACATAATGAATGATTGAACCAATCAGTGTTTAGCAGAGGCACATTTTACCCAGAATCCTTTGCGAGCTGTCTGTGTGTGTGTGTGTGTGTGTGTGTGTGTGTGTGTGTGTGTGTGTGTGTGTGTGTGTGTGTGTGTGTGTTACAAAACCTCAGAATTGGTGCATTATTCAACATTAAAAGATATATGTTATATTTTAACTTTGTACAAATGACAGAACTGACATTAATGGAGTTATTCTATCAGTATTGACACAAAACCATAAGTCAGGATGCCTTTATTTTTGCAAGACCTCCGCCTGACCGTGGCATTGTGATTGGTAGAGTTGGCTTTGTGACTGCTCTTAGGGTGCTTCAGTGCTTCAGTGCTTCAGTGCTTCAGTGCTTCAGTGCTGTAGCTGTGTAGCTTCCAGTAGAGGACAGCATGTTCAAACATCAAAATGCTGACTCATTGTTTGAGTCTTTTGTGGTGGTGTTAAAACTCAAATTCAGCTTGTTAGTAGTTGCAAATCTACCAGAGGCAACACTGGAATTTATCGGTTATCTGTAACTTCTGATACATTTTGGGGTGGTTTATCTTTATCAAAGATAACTTTTCAGTTATCTGATTATCTGTTATCGAAGTTAATTTATTGGTTATCTGTGCCCACCACTGTATATACACACACACACACACACACACACACACACACACACACACACACACACACACACACACAATGGGGCAAATAAGATTTGATCCACTGTCGAGTTTGCAAGTTTTTCCACCTACAAGGAATGGAGAGGTTTGTAATTTTTGTGATAGGTACACTTAAACTGAGGGAGACAGAATCTTAAAAAAAAAAAAAAAAATCAAAATCACACGTTGTTGTCCCTTCAGCTGCACCCCTTTTGTTTGGGATCACCACAGCGATGATTTTTAAATGATTAATTTGCATTTTATTGATTGAAATAAGTATTTGATACAATAGAAAAACAGACCTTAATATTTTGTACAGAAACCTTTGTTTGCAGTTACAGGTCTGTAAACTGGTTGGGCCACTCCACGACCCTGAAATGCTTCTTAAGGGGTATTTACACAAGCATGCCTTTGCTTCATGACACATCACGACCTGTGTCGTGCTGTCGAGTAAACTCGTCTTTAATGGGTGCAGACAGGATGCCAGAGGGGCATCGGTGTGTGCTATTGCGCACAGAGAATAAGTGAAGTGCGCAATGCATCTGCGCATGCGTGGGTCAAACGGGGGCAAAAATCCCAGCTACCACACTCACACTGCTCCCATTGAATTTCATATAAAGTAGCATTAGCGGACTGTAAAAGTTAAGGCTTACAGGGATTGTTTCAAAGGCTTTAAGCCTTAAGCGACACATACAGTAATGACAGGGGCGCATTGTGCTGTTTTCAAATGAGCAAACGGAATTTATAGGCTTGAAAGTTGGCTGAAAACACACGATTGCAAAGCTCCACCGAGTCCACACAAAGACGGAAAGAAGAAGAAATGTGGTCGTAAACCTCCGTTACTTCTACACAATGTCACCACAGAAAAGAAAGATCCAGACAGACGTAAAAGACGGACTAAAATTGTAAGTTTGTTGCACACATTTATTCTGTCAATATCCTGAAACCATGCCACCGTTTTCGTGCATCGGCTTATAACTGTAATGTCGTGCCATGAATGACGTGGCGCGTAATATTGTAAAATTGACATGTTCTATAAACAAACTGCATGCATGCACATGTCATTGTATGTCTATCAACTTATCAAAACAAATGTGACACCAAAGAGGTTATATGTGAGACTCACTGTCATTGTCGTCATTATGAAGCCAGGAAAGTCACATCCCTGCTTAGCAAATATTTCTGGTCAGAAATTTGTTTGTCTCCAACTATCAACAAGGACCGGTCATTTTCGACAGCGGCTCTCTCTTCAGCACTAACGGTAGTGTCTGTAACAATGCAGCACACGCAAACACAGCCAGCTCTTCTTTCAGCTTCTGTCCACTGTCGTACATAGTCCTGGTTGTAACAGGCAATCCGCAGAGCTTATAAAAACACTTTAAATCGTCAACTTTCCAGCAGTTGAAATGATCCCAAACATAGCACTCCTCACTGCTTTCCGCCGCCATAGCTTGTGGGTTGGTAGTCAAACAGTTTAGCCTACCCATAATGCACCGCGCGGCCTGAGATGCGTACTTCGCTTATTTTGAAATGTTCAGAAAATCTTTCACACACAAATGACTTGCTATGTGGTGTGATCTAATCTCCAACATGACGTGCAGCTCGTCAAGTGGAGTAAACAAGAAGTGAAAAGAGTGAGTGGTGACATCAGCGGATCACATCAGAGTGCAGCTTGTCTGAAGGATTATAACAAGAAGTTAAATCTGTTATAAACATACTTTAACAGCTGCAGACAAGAAGGAAAGAACACGCAACTGTTTTATCAAGCCATGACAACATAAACAAGATAAATAATTACCTTTTTAAATGGCTCAAAATGCTTTCTGCAGCTTGTTGGGCACGCACCTGCATGCGTACGAATGGCTCCAGCTGCAGCCTTCTCTGTGATTCAGGAAGGGATTAGAGCCATTTTTCAATGGCCAATTTGCAGAAAAATATGATTAATGATTAATCCGCAGAGCACATGGCAGCTGGTAGAACAATGAACGGCGTCCAGCTGTGAACACAGCGGGTGGGATTGTCACGACACAGGTTGTGCTATTGCATGAAGCAAAGGCATGCTTGTGTAAATGTGCCTTTACGGAGCCACTCCTTAGTTGCCCTGGCTGTGTATTTTGGGTCATTGTCATGCTGGAAGGCCCAGCCATGACCCATCTTCAATGCTTTTACTGAGGGAAGGAGGTTGTTTGCCAAAATCTTGCGATACATGACCCCATCCATTCTCCATTCAATACAGTGCAGTCGTCCTGTCCCCTGTGCAGAAAAACGCCCCCAAAAATGATGTTTCCAGCCCTATGCTTTGTGTTTGGGATGGTGTTCATCTCTTACTAATGTAATTTTGCTCTCTTCAGGTCATTCACCTGGTCTTCCCGTGTAGTTCTCGGTTTTCTCAGGTTTTCTGTTTCTTCCATTTTCAAATAATTACGTCAACAGTTGTTGCCTGCTTATTGTCCTGTACCCCATCCCAGTCTTGTGCATTTCTACAATTTTGTCCCTGGTGTCCTTAGACAGCTCTTTGGTCTTGGCCATGGTGAATAGGTTGTGTGAATGTGTGGAAAGGTGTCTTTTATACAGGTCGCAAGTTCAAACAGGTGCAGTTAATACAGGTTAAGAGTGCAGAATAGGAGGGCTTCTTAAAGAAGAATTAACAGGTCTTTGAGAGCCAGAATTCTTGCTGGTTGGTAGGTGATCAAATACTTATTTCATGCATTAAAATGCAAATTATTTTTTTTAAAAATCATACAATGTAATTTTCAGATATTTTTTTTTAGATTCTGTCTCTCACTGTTGACGTGTACCTATGATAAAAAATTACAGACCTCTCCATTCTTTGTCGGATTGAAAACTTGCAAAATCGACAGTGGATCAAATACTTATTTGCCTCACTGTATATATAAATATATATATTCAGATTTAATATTGGTCAGTATAGTAAAGGGATATTTGCTAATTTGTCAAAATAAGAATGTTTTTCTCATCTCATCCTCAGGTCGCAAGTTTGTCATCGCTAATGCAAGAGTGGAGAACTGTGCTATCATCTTCTGCAATGATGGTTTCTGCCACATGTGCGGTTACTCACGGGCAGAGATCATGCAGAAGCCATGCACATGCAACTTCCTGTATGGACCAGACACCAAGCGGCTGGCTATCGCTCAGATGGCTCAGGCCCTGCTGGGGTCAGTGGAGAGGAAAGTCGAGATCGTCCTTTACCGCAAAGATGGTAGGGAATGAACCAGCATGTTCGTGTGATTTCAGAATGACTGTGGGAGTATGGGACAGATACGTGTGTGTGTGTGTGTGTGTGTGTGTGTGCATTGCATACACAAACCTTTTTGTACTGTTGGCTTGTTCAGGAGACAAATCAGGAGATGTTCCTCTAATGTGAGGAATGTGTGTCTGGGATGGAATTTATTGATTGCGACTGTCAGAAATACAGCTGCTCTCCGTAAAATGAGATGTCATGTTTACTTTGTTGTTGAAACATAAATTGAGATGACAGCACATGTCCAGTGCCGCAGACCGAACGGTCCCCCTTAGAAATTGGTCCACTGCGCATGTGTCATTTCGGACCACAGCAGCACGTCTGAGACGGAGTCTCTTCACACAAAGCGATCAAATGGATTAATGGGATTATTAACCATCAGATGACAAGGTAAAACCTCTTAAATCATTCTAAAGTCAGTTTTAGCAGAAACAAGGCAATATTCTGTGACGCTTTCAAATGACGGATGCCCAGTGAAAGCAACAGCTAGCAGCCCATGTAGCCACGTCACTCTGATTGCTTCTTCTGCCTTTAATTATGAGATAATGTTGAATTCATACAGAAATGGTTGTTGTAGAAAAGCTTCGGATATCTGTCACTGAGATAGATGATGACTGGAGTGCAGTTTTAAGCAGAAATAAGGTGGTAATCGGTGAACTGATGGTTAATAATTCCATTAATCCATTTAATTGCTCTGGGTGAAGAGACTTCATCTCAGACGTGCTGCTGTGGTCCGAAATGACACGTGCGCAGACTCATCGTACGGACCGATTTTTAGGGGCGGACGGATTTTTAGGGGCGGATCACTTGGCCTGCGACGCTGGTATTGGAGTTGTTAGATTATTCTCTGCATGTTCCAAGGTGTTTGTAAATGCTGGATTGGTAAACGTGCACGAGTTCTCTCAAACGTGTTTGCATTTGAAAATGTAGGCAGTTTTTTCTTCTTTTCATGGTTTTTCACAAGAACTATACCTCTTCCTAATTTGGCAGTGATATCTTTTTACCTGTGCTCTGTGCAACACACATTAATGTGTTTGTGTGTGAATGAGTGTGTGTGAGAGAGAGAGAGAGAGAGAGAGAATTTTGCAATGCTGAATGTATTTTCGTGATGACTGTGAACTTGCAAATGCTAAAAATAGCCATTTTTATCCCAATGTTGTTTATCAAGTCATTTTAGCACCCCCATCACCACCACCACTACCACCGCCAAAAGATCTTTCACAGCTTTTTAACAAAACAAATGGATCAGGAGTTGAATTCCCTGACCATCCCAAATCTCCCTCCCAGGCATTTACGTGAAAGGTTGTGAATGAAAGCTTGTTCATCTTTAATTAAGCTTTTCACTAGCATACAACTTTCATATTAGACTTATCTGTGGGACCTGCTTTCATCTCTTTGCTGTCTCAAGCATCACTGAAAAGGCATCTGAAATTGTTGTTTCGGGGACAACAGGTGATGCATTGAAAAAGTTTACACCCAAATGTTGAGAATTCTATGTGTTGTTCCACAGCGGTAAACTGCATTTTCATGACGAGTGTAAATTTTGAAATAGAAGCCCTGGTGGTATCAGTAGAGGTCACAGTCTGAGAGTCTCATGTAGAGGATTTGAGGAGGTCTATATCCACATATAGATATTTGATTAAAATTGTCCTTAATTACCTTTAAGACTTCAGAGAAAGCACAGTGAGGGAAACCCTCAGAGAATTTTCTTCAACAGCAAGTGTGTATTTATGTCGCCATGTGTGCCAGCTGGACTGAGACCAGATAATACGACACCGGTCGTTGCGAGGATAGACTGCTTCCATGGCGATAAAGAGCTGCCATGGTAATACACTCAGCAATTCCCTGAGCTGTGGCCAAAGAATCTGCTGGACATTTTCCACCTCCAGGCAGACAGCAGAGCAGCTGGAGGAGGGGAAAGCCAGAGGCATAGATGGAGGAAGAAAACGGGTCAAAAAAATGGGCTGGGGAAAAAGAAGTGAAAACAATTAAGATGCAGTGAAACAGCACAGCTCTGAAATGTGTGTGTGTGGGGGGGGGGTGTGTGGAGATGAATCAGAAATTAATCAGAAAGTATGTTTCTCACAACCAGTGTTGGCTGTGAGATCACTAAAGTGAAGAAATCACACCAGCTGTCTCTTCTCGTGATACGTTTGAGCAGTGCTTTGCCAAGTTGACCTTCCATTCTGTGCAATTTACATTGCACTGTTTACATTGGACTGAGCCACTGTGGACACATCAAAGTATCCTGTAAACGGCCACAGGCCTATATTTAGAATTTCAGAGGTGTTGATGTCT
Source organism: Thalassophryne amazonica (assembly GCF_902500255.1). Classification (NCBI taxonomy): domain Eukaryota; kingdom Metazoa; phylum Chordata; class Actinopteri; order Batrachoidiformes; family Batrachoididae; genus Thalassophryne; species Thalassophryne amazonica. The sequence goes on along the minus strand of NC_047103.1, from coordinate 86,608,899 downwards.
CTGTCCTTAAAGTTACTCTATGATAACAGGAGTCTCCTATGCTACCAGCACACAGTTAGAGGCTTTGAAAGCAGCACCGGTTAATGCCTACAAGGCTCTCCTATCAGTGCAGCCTGGTGTTGGTGGAACTCCTGTTGGCACTGTAGTCATGGTGCCACAGCTTTCACATATCCTCACATACAAGGTAAAAGTAAGAGAAATGCTCACGCTCAAGCCCCCGTCACACATAGCAAGAATGTGCAGCAACCAGCCCGACATGGCACATATTACCATAATCGGATGCACTCTGGAGGAAAAGAGACGTAGTCAACAGTGTCAGAACGCATTCAGATGACCTCGTCCACACCTGCACGATGGCATCCAAAGCGCATGTAGACAACAGGTAGATGACACAGACTGCCTTCAGAAGGCCATAAAAGGTGCTGAAGACTGCTGATGCTCAAACATCTGGATGGCAAACACAAGACTGGGGTGGGAGGGAGCGCTGTGTCCTCCCTTTACACAGTCCCTGCCGGTACTGGACACCGGAGTACAACCAACATATGGACTGGACTCACGCCAACCATATGTGTCCAAGCCAGCATGTTGTGGTCACTCATTCAGTCATGCAATCACATCTGCACTTGTCCTCCACTTCTCAGCGCTATTGACCTCACGTGTGCATGCGTGTGTGCATAGAGCAGAGGTGCTGGACTGATGACATGATTGCTGTGTGTGTGTGTTCATAAAGGCTCAATGAGCAGCTTTTCATGTGCGCGTATGTGTGGGGGGAGTACACATGTGCACCATTGCCAGCTGCTGGACACTGCTGGCAGTGGACCATGCTGTCCCATGCATCAGATGCAGCCTTTTCAGGGAACTTTAATGTTTTTTTTTGTTTTTGGCTCACTTCAGCAGCACAACACAACTCTGTACAACACAACTGTTGGATTATCACATGGAATTTATTTTTGTGTGGCTGATTACAGCACAAAGCAGCTGGGTGAGAGGATTTTAACCACAAGCTGTGGTCCAGACCTGACTTCCACCCTCCACTGTGAAACACTCCTGGGCCATTGTTGGAGGTGAGATTCATGTTCATTCATGTTGTCACAGCCTGGCACACGAATTCCACATCATATCTCCTGCAGAGTTAGAAGGTGATCAAGTAGTATATTACAGCGGTAAGATCCGTTCAGCTCCAAGCCTGATGCGTGCAATGACGTGTTACTGTGCATGAGCCCACAGAGAGGCACAGCTGCCCATGATTTATACAGATATGATGGAGACAATAGTTCACATTACTTACGTCGCCCATGGGAAGGAATGGCCAAATATCTGTACTGTAAGGTGTATTGTGGATATAGCAGCCTGTTCAGATTTGCGGCGGCGTGCGCGCAGTAGCGCATGGTGTTTTTGGTTTGATAGCGCACTGTTCACATTCACTGTACATGATGAATGTGTGCCACATACATATCAACAGTTCCTTTGCACTCCTGGGGCGGGTGGGGTGGGGGTGGGGGTTCATTGGAGGGGGACATTATACGTGGCACATGCAGGTTATGTCGGCAGGCTTTGCCATTTCAAATCCATCTCAAGGTTCCCTCATACACGCTCAAATCATTTCGGATCCTGTTTTGCCACCATCAGAATATGTAAATTGCAGTCAAATGGTGCTCAGACTGCACATGGACTGCTGTCGGATAGGTGTCCCATCTTGATGGTGCCCGGAGGGTTTTGAACATGTGCAACACAATCAGGGCCACTGGCCAAATGGGACCAACTGTGTGGACTCTCTCACATGGCTGTCAGAACGTTTTCGAACTGCAACTGGACACTTTTTAGATGTGGGCCGAATCATCATTCTGATGCCATTCTGACGCCATTTTGGCTATGTGTGATGGGGGTATAAGACTGAGGAAATTACTCAGGGTTGGAATCAATGAAGCCTGAACATAGGCCTGTTGGAAGGTCATTAAAGGGGGAATACACTTGGCCTGGCAAAGCATCTTATCACATGTACAGCTTATATTATTACATCAAAACAAGAGCAATATTAACCCCAAACAGCCTCAGATTTGTGCATGTGTCATCACAATCCATGAAGTCCTTGTGGCATTATCACATGCACAATACCTACTTTTGATGTTAGCGCTCTATGTGCTAACATTGTTTGGAACCCAACCTTAACTGTACTAACACAGTCCGGACATAATGTTCTGCTGCAATCTTATTTGTCCTTTGATCCAGATGTACCTGCTTCCTGTTGACCATGACATTTCATGTGCATGTTCAATGGATATGAAACTTTTTTACAAATATTTACATCATTATATGATAAAAATTGTCCAATTAAACAAGACTACAGAAAACAAAAAATCCAAGCTCGACCATGGATGACGAAAGGGTTACGAAATGCATGTAATAAGAAAAATACACTGTATAGAGAATTCATAAAACTAAAGACTAAAGAGGCAGAAAATAGATATAAGAAATACAAAAATAGATGAACTAATATTATACGGGTATGTAGGAAGGAATATTATAGGAACATATTATATATTAACAAAAACAATATTAAAGGAATATGGGATATATTAAATAGCATTATCAAAAATGGTAATAAAAAACAGAGTTACCCTCACTATTTCATTGATAATAATGTCAAGAAGGAAAATAAGGATGAGGTAGTCAACGGTTTTAATAATTTTTTTGTAAATATTGGACCAAGCTTGGCAGAAAAAATTCCCGATTCCCAATCTGAGGATTGGGATAATAATCTTATAGAAAGAAATCCCTGTTCAATGTTCCTCACAGCAGTGGATGGAAATGAAATTATAGACATTGTGAATAATTGTAAATATAAAACATCTACCAATTTAAATGCAATTGATATGGTGGTGGTAAAACAGGTCATTGAATGGATTGTAGAACCATTAACATACATCTGTAACTTATCATTTCAAACCGGTAAATTTCCCAATCAAATGAAAATAGCTAAGGTTGTGCCGCTGTATAAGACTGGGGATAGACACCACTTCACAAATTATAGACCTGTTTCTTTGCTTCCACAATTTTCCAAATTATTAGAAAAGTTATTCAATAATAGATTAGACAAATTCATAAATAAACATAAATTACTTACTGATAGTCAATATGGATTCAGAGCACATAGTTCAACATCACTTGCATTAATAGAATCAGTTGAGGAGATTACAAACGCCATAGACCACAAATTACATTCAGTTGGAATATTTATAGACCTTAAAAAGGCTTTTGATACAATTAATCATGACATATTAATCAATAAACTTGAACAGTATGGGATTAGGGGGTTGGTGTTGCACTGGGTGAGAAGCTACTTAAGTAACAGAAAACAGTTTGTGAAGTTGGGGGAATATACATCATCATGCTTGGACAATGCTTGTGGCGTCCCACAGGGGTCAGTATTGGGTCCAAAACTGTTTCTAATTTATATAAATGATATTGTCAATGTTTCCAAAATATTAAAATTAGTATTATTTGCAGATGACACAAGCATTTTTTGTTCAGGGGGGGATTTGCAGGAGTTACTGAGGAGGATCAGTTTAGAAATGGGAAAATTGAAAATATGGTTTGACAGAAACAAATTATCATTAAACTTAAGTAAAACAAAATACATGTTATTTGGCTATTGTAATACAGACATACAGGTTCAGTTACAAGTCGAGGGGGTAGATATTGAAAGGGTACATGAAAATAAGTTTCTGGGGGTGATAATAGATGATAAGATAAACTGGAAGACTCACATAAAACATATACAAAGTAAACTGTCAAGAAGCATTTCAGTTCTAAACAAAGCGAAACATATTCTGGACCACAACTCACTCCGCATTCTTTACTGCTCACTGGTTTTACCATATTTACAGTACTGTGCAGAGGTATGGAGTAATACTTATAAAGGTACAACACAATCACTATCAGTAATGCAGAAAAGAGCTATAAGAATTATTCATAATACTGGCTATAGAGATCATACAAATCCACTATTTTTACAATCCAAATTCTTAAAATTCACAGACTTGGTTCATTTTCAAACAGTACAAATTGTGTATAAAGCAATAAACAATTTACTTCCAGCAAATATTAAAAATATGTTTTTTAACAGATCAGGGGATTACAGTCTGAGGGGGAAATTTAATTTAAAGCATCAGTGGGCACGAACAACATTAAAAGGTTTCTGTATTTCTGTCTGTGGGGTGAGGATGTGGAACAGATTGGGAGTGGGGCTCAAGCAATGTCCAAGCATGAACCAGTTCAAACAGCGGTACAAAAATATGTTTTTTTCTGGGTATAGGGAGGAGGAAGGGTAATGAGGGTTAGGGTGTTTTTGTTTTTTGCTTCGTCTTGTAAATATATAGTATTTTGTATGTAAGTAGGTATGTGTAGGTGTATATTTATGTTTGTGTATATATATGTGTATATATGTATATGTGTATATATGTGTATGTATATGTGTATGTATGTTGATGTGTGTATGTATATATATATGTGTATGTGTATGTATATGTATATATATATATATTGATATCGGTTTAGGTGTGTAGGAATCTATGTGTATATGTGGCAAAGGGTATTACTGGTTGTGGGGAAGAAGGGGTAGGGATAAATAAGCTGATGCTTCACCCTACCCCTTTTCGGACATGTTGGGTACACAGTAGGAACTTTTTTGTTGTTGTCTTTACTGATCTATCTTGTAATTGTTGTTGTATCAAATGTTCGAAATAAACAGTTTTCATTCATTCATTCATTCATTCATTCATTCATTCATTCATTCATTTTCATTCATTTGATACAAGCAGATGGTTAACATGTGATTAAATAGTGAGCTCATACTAAGAATAGACCATTGTTACATTGTTTGGCACATGCGCACTGAGTACTCCGCAAGTCACTCATGTAGAACTCCATGGAGTGCAGAACCTTTTAATGCAGACATGCAGGCTCCGTGTAAATACGTGGACATGACTGAATCTATAGACAACACTGTGACAAATGTCCATAACTTGCCCAAAGAAAGGTGGACAGAGTCCCTTAAATGTGTCCCAGATTTGACAATCTGAACAATATACAAATAATGAATGTTTATGAGTACAATGGTAAGAATATTTCATGAGGTGAAAGGTGGAACAGTTCATCTTTCACTGAGTGAAATACTGTTTCGATTGCACAAATGAAAATACATTAATTATGTTTAATATATTGCCTAAAATAGATCCTTGTTATTTGATATTTTATTAATTTATAAACAAGAGAAAAGGGACTTAGGACTTAGAATTGATTTAGGGTCATTTTGGGGTGCTGAATCAGAATCTGAGCTCACATTTCCTCTATCACATCACATTTTATAGCAATCTGCATGTTCCTTATTGATGGATTTTGGAAAGGTTGCTCATTCACTCATGAGTTTGATGCCACCAGTCATGCACAGAAGCAGCTTCAAAAGCATAGTTTTTAAACCAGGTACGCAAAATGTGAACAAGAGCCGTAATATTGTTTATGGCATTGAATAGCTGTGTGAGACTGCAGCTTTTGCTTTGATGCTTGATATTAGAAATATGTTTTCATATCACAAAAAGATGATATGATTGGCAAAAACTAACACCAGATTCAGAGTCAATGCCCCCAAATTACCCAAAATCCATTGAAAAACTCCATGCAAGAAAAATCGTGTTGACCACTGTTATGAGACAGATGTATCTATTAACTGGTCGCACAACTTGTGCGAATGTTTTAAACAGTTCAGTACACTTGCACACCTGTTGGAGACCGATTGGGAGTAATGGAAAGTGAGGGTGAAAAATGGGGTCTCCGAGTGACAGTGACGTTGAGCAGAGGCCATTTTTCGATCGGATCTCGGTCGTGGACTCAGGTGTCAACAGGATGCAAAGTTCATTTCGAGCCTCATATTCCTGTCCAAACCCGACTGAAACCCGACAGACATTTTAACGTTTCTGTTTAAACCTGTTATTTCCATTCAAAACAAATCCCCACACACAGGAATCAAGCCATTAATCCTGTGTTTTCTTTCTTTTTCATTAACATAAACAGACGTCTGCCTCATGTGAAGCAGATCTGCGCACACAGAGTACAGTGCATCCAGAAAGTATTCACAAGTCTTCACTTTTTCTGCATTTTCTTATGTTACAGCCTTATTGCAAAATGAAGTCAATTATTTTTTCCCCTCAAAATTCTACTCATAACAGCCCATAATGACAACATTAAAAATAAAAAACTATGAAATCACATGTACATACTTTGTTCAATACTTTGTTGATGCACCTTTGGCAGCAATTACAGCCTCAAGTCTTCTTGAATATGATGCCACAAGCTTGGTGCACCTATCTTTGGGCAGTTTTGCCCATTCCTCCTCTCAAGCTCCATCAGGGTGGATGGGGAGCGTTGGTGCACAGCTATTTTCAGATCTCTCCAGAGATGTTCAGTCAGATTCAGGTCTGGGCTCTGGCTGGGCCACGCAAGGACATTCATAGAGTTGTCCTGAAACCACTCCTTTGATATCTTGGCTGTGTGCTTAGAGTCATTGTCTGGCTGAAAGACAAACTGTCACCCCAGTATGAGGTCAAGAGCGCTCTGGAGCAGGTTTTCATCGAGGATGTCTCTGTACATTGTTGCATTCATGTTTCCCTAAAGCCTGACTAGTCTCTCAGTTCCTGCCAGTGAAAAGCATCCTCACAGCATGATGCTGCCAGCACCATGCTTCACTGTAGGAATGGTGCCTGATTTCCTCTAAACATGATGTTTGGCATTCACGGCAAAGAGTTCAATCTTTGTCTCATCAGACCAGAGAATTTTGTTTCTCATGGTCTGACAGTCCTTCAGGTGTCTTTCTGCAAACTCCAGGTGAGCTGCCATGCACCTTTTACAAAGGAGTGGCTTTCATCTGGCCACTCCATTTCGTACAGGCCTGATTGGTGGATTCCCACAAAGATAGTTGGTCCTTCTGGAAGGTTCTCCTCTCTCGACAGAGGAATGCTGAAGCTTAGACAGAGTGACCTTCAGGTTCTTGGTCACCTCCCTGACTAAGGCCCTTTCCCTGCAGTCATGCAGCCAGCTCTAGGAAGAGTCCCGATGGATCAGAACGTCTTCCATTTACGAATGATGGAGTAAACTCTGCTCAGTGGGAACTTCAAAGCAGCAGAACTGTTTCTATACCCTTCTATACCCTTCCCCAGATTTGTCATTGTGGGGTATTGTGTGTAGAAATTTGAGAGAAAAAAAAATGAATTTCATCCATTTTGGAATAAGACTGTAACATTAAAAAAATGTGAAAAAGTGAAGTGCTGTGACTACGTTCTGGATGCACTGTAGATCTGGATTTGTTTCCCACTGTCTGTGTCCTTGCACAAGACAATTAATCTACATTGTCTCAGTCCATTCAGCTGTAAGTGGGTACTGGACTTGGCTGGGGAACTAACCTGAGTCAGACTACTGTCCTGTCTTGGGGGAATCATAAACTCTCATCCAAAATGCTGTGGAATCCGGGGATAAAAAGTGACACTAATGTGCCTCAGGGCCGATATAGGGCTTACTTCTACTATGGCTTCTTCTTTTGCAGAAAGCAATAATAATAATGATGCATTCAGGCATTCCTTGTCAATTTATAAAATCATGTTAAAGGGGGTCATATTGTACTAATTCGGCAGTTAAATGCGTTTGGGGTTTCCAATGATTTATGGCTGTGAATGCAGAACCTGACCTGTTCAAATTGAAATACAACCCGGTAGGGCTGCACGATATGACCTAAAATTCATATCGCAGTATAAATTGAATCCCTTCATGGTAACGGTATACAGTAAAATCACCAGTGTAAAACTAACACTGACAGTGTTAAATTAACACTGCTAGTGTACCTATGGTCCCATGTTTACTGTCGGTGTTAATTTAACACTGGTGATTTTTACTGTGTATACGTATATCGCAATATGTATATGTATACATGTATACGTATATCGCAATAAGTGTAAAAATAATTTTGTGTTTCTGAATGGGTCCCTTAGCAAAAGTAAATTGATCAAAATGAATAAATTAAAAATGACAACAAAAAAGTAAAAACAAATATAATGTATTTTTGAAAGCATTTATCATGCAGATCTCAAAACTACTGGTACAATTTGCCAGAAGGTACAGCTAATATCCAAGCCTAGATTTGATGTTTTGGTGAAAGAATTAAATAAATTTATGGTCAGCGGCTGAAGTTTCATCTCTTGAACACTAGATGGCACATTTACAAAACTAAGCACAAATCCACCAAATTTGTTTTATAAAAAATACTTAATTTACTCATATGTGAAGTCAGTCTGGGTAAATTCACGTTACCTGCCTGATTTTGTCTTTCTGCTCCGGTTAAAATAATCATTGCATTATTAAATGTGGCACTTTCTCTAATGTTTGATTCAGGTCGTGACGGAGCCTCCGCCTTCCCCCAGTGCGTTGGCTGAAATAAATAAACAACGGCTTTGCAAATATCAGCAACAGAACATAACATTTTGTGTTATGCATCATGGAGCACTCTTACACTGCGAAGGCCTACTACCCGGAATTCTTTGACAGACGTTCATATCACTCTGCTACATGTCCCCTACCAGAAGGGAGATTTGATATTCCAAGATGCAGCTCATTTATTTTTAAAACAGTAGATGTGATGGATACACTGTGGTGACCTCAAGTGGGGAAAGAAGAGAATTTGAAAGAACTTACGAGAAACAGAAACATCTTTTTTCTTTTAATGGGTGACCTAGTTTGTGGGTATCTTTGGGTGCAAATGTCTCTCTGTTCGAAATACACCTTATAACCTATGTTTGAATGATGAACAGCAGTGTTTACTACATTTAATGGCTTTGTTGGTAAGAGACTTTTTTCATGGCAGTGGCATCAGAACAAGATGCACTGTACTTCCCGAGCTATATGGATGACTGACAGCTCAGCATAAGCCAGTCATGAGCTGTTATTTGCTGCAGCAGGCTGGCTGAGCTCAGTTGACAGGAAACAGTGTATCAGCAAACTCAGACTGCACCGAAAAACAGACATAACGCATAGTTTGACTGGGAGGCTGTGTTTATGCACTTGTCATTGTAGCAAGGAACATCTGATCAAATGGGAAGACAAAGGGCTGCTCCTCTCTTTCAAGGGTTATGTTTTAGTGTAGTTCATGTCAAAATGAAAGGACATAAAGCTGAAAATGAAGCAAATTTTCACTTTTAATTAATCTTTGGTCTGATTCCTACAGTTACTTTAGCCCAGTGGTCTGCAAAATTTACTTTCCCATGTTCCACATATAAAAATCTTCTGGAGTCGCAAAACATATTAAACATTTTCATCTGATGCCAACACGTGTCAAAGTCACATGACCGAATTTAGCCGACATACCATCCAATATATCACAGTCTGAGTCTCTGTTTGAATGTTTGTTGAAAGTGCGGACTTGAAACTATATGCCAGTTTTTAGATTCTGTTGGTAGGCCAAGTATAATTTGAATCATGATTAATATTTTAGACCATGCTTTTTTTGTGTGAATATTATTGTCATTTTTGGGATGGGACTTTCACTTCCTTGTTGAGCTCCATTTCGCTGCAGCAGTTGTAGGGAAAAACATGACTTACTCTTTACTACTGGTGGAAAAGTGCACAATTTAAACCAGTCAAAATGAACAACCTATGTGGGTTAATCACAAACCCATGAATTTGGTTGCTTAGGAGATCCTGGCCAAAAATCCACCAAAGGCAGACAAAAGTGTCAAAAATGCCTCCAGGTGGACAACAGGAGGAGAGACACTGCTGTTATCCACCTGGTCAGGCCTGCATCCCCTTTATCTTGTGTTGGACAGGAATTGTTTTTTGAGTGGCACAAATAAGTTGTCTGGCATTTTATTGTTTTTTAAATTGTTGTACAAACAATGCCTGAAGCATTTCCTGCATTTTAATGTAAATAGTTGTGTATAATGTTATTGTTTGCTACATTTGTACATATGTTTTTGAAATTTACAATTTATATTTGCATTCAAAGTTCTAAAAATGTTTTTTAATGTGTCTGTGGTTTTCACAGTAAAAATCCTAAGTTTTTCCCTTCCACCTCTTAATTTTTTTTGTGTGTGCATGAGTCACACAGGTGAGGTTGTATTGAAAAATAGGACACCAAATAAGGCAACATAAATGGTTTTGTAAGGGAAAGTATGAAGGTAAAAATCAGAAACAGCTATTAGACCCTGGATCCCAGAGGGTTTTACATATATATATATATATATAAAATATATAGTGGGGGGTGGGGGGAGCTGCAACTCCAAACAGTATGAAACCAACATGTTTCATGTTTTGTGTGGTCAGCTCTATTCCCAGAGGCCATCAGATATGGCCATCAGGGATTGTGAAGGCTTTGCATCTGTCTGTCCATCTGTCTGTGCTCAGCACAAGTCCAGTTCTATTACTGCCTCAGTCTTCAAATTAACAGGGAACCATCTTGGGACACAGACCTTGGACAAGTTCAAAGATGGTAAATGGACTGGTAAATGGACAGCATTTATATAGCGCTTTTCCATCTGCATCAGACGCTCAAAGCGCTTTACAATTATGCCTCACATTCACCCCAATGTCAGGGTGCTGCCATACAAGGCACTCACTACACACCGGGAGCAATAAGGGATTAAAGGCCTTGCCCAAGGGCCCTTAGTGATTTTCCAGTCAGGCGGGGATTTGAACCCATGATCTTCTGGATTCAAGCCCAACACCTTAACCACTAGACCAAGATGGCTAACCTTTACTTATTTTAAGAGGCATTTTAAGAGGTTAAAATGTCACATTCTGTTTCAATCTGTTCCATTTTTTTTTTTTTTTTTGAGTGGTGAGGGTGACAGCCAATCAGAGTAGAGCTGCACTGTGACGTCAGTGGCTGGCCTCTTTGTTTTGTGTGTTTATATACATGTCTCTCATATATTATGAAAAACTAGCGAGAAATAAACACTCCTAAAACTGAAAATGCCATGCAAAAGGCATGCTTGACAGAATGTTGAACAGGCAACTTCATCTACCTGTTTCAGATACTGGAAACTTTGTGGTCCCTTTTGCAAATGGAGTAGGAGTCTGAGAAAATAGCATTCTCCTTGCTTTGGTGAGATTGTGTAAACCCGACCAAGGCAGGGTGCTTTGAAAATGCCTGGATGGTCTGGATCTGGATTTCCCGTCTTGCAGCGCATCTACATTTTGTTGTTCCATGTGTAGTATTGAGGTATTTGTGAGTACATCAGTGTTCTAGCAAAACTGTCTTGTTGACATAAGGAGAAGAATTCGGTCAGTGTTGTTTTGTGTGCCTGGGGCTGGCCAATTCTTGTGCAGTGGAGCTGTCAGAAAAGTACACACATTGTCCATTTTCCAAGTGTATAGCCAATGGTAATACAGGTGGGAAATGTTCATGGATGGAAAACCCAAGGAGGCGGAATGCTGCTTCAGTGCTGCCAACATATCTAGCTTGCTGATATAATGTGATTTCATCGGTTGGTGTAGGTGCATTTGGAGTTTCCTGCATACTGTATACGGCTTGGTCACATCCCTTGTTTACATATTTGAGAACATATTTAATGCTCTTAACTGACACACAAAGTTCAACATTTGTGTGGGGGTTCATCTGGCATAAGAGGAATGGGTTGTATGGCACTACCCAGAGCATTGCTGACAACAATGCTCTGCATGGTACCATTGACATTCTTCTGTAAGGTAATAGTGTGACCGCCATCTTCTTGTGTCCGTCGACGATACTTTGGGTATCCATCATGGCCTATCACAGTTGTGTCCAAAATGTCTTTGTGAAATGATTTTGATTAATTTAATTAGCTTATAATGCGCCAAATCACAGCAAAAAGTCAATGTAAAATTGAATAAATAATTAAAAGTGAATAAAAAATTCAAATACAGAAGTAAAAACAGAAGTAAAAGAATAAAACAAATAAAAATAAAAACTATCCATAAGAAAGAGAATAAAAATAGGTTTTGAGTCTTGACTTAAAAATGTCCACAGACTCAGACTGCCTCACGGTCGCAGGAAGACTGTTCCACAGGGTGGGTGCATGATACGAAAAGGCTCTTTGACCTGCTGACTTCTTCTTCACCCTGGGAACACAGAGAAGTCCCGCATCCTGCGACCGCAAAGCCTGGGCCGGCACGTAGAGTTCCACCAGATCAGCCAAATAAGATGGCACCAGTCCATGAACAACCTTATAAGTCAATAATAAAACCTTAAAATCTGCTCTCACAGAGACAAGGAGCCAGTGCAAAGATGCCAAAATGGGTGTGATATGTTCAGACCTTCTGCTACGTGTCAGAAGTCTGGCGGCAGTGTTCTGAATCAGCTGAAGACCCCTAATGCTGGACTGTGGTAACCCTGAAAATAGAACATTACAATAATCTAGTCTAGAAGAAACAAAAGCATGAATCAGGGTCTCAGCATCAGCCCTGGACAGGATGGGGTGGATCCTCGCTATATTTCTCAGATGGAAAAAAGCAGTCCTAGTAACATCCCTGATGTGGAGATCAAAAGACAACGTGAGATCACAAATTACCCCAAGGTTCCTTATTTTGTCCGTATGATGTATGACACAGGAACCCAGGCTGAGTGCCAGCTGGTCAAACTGATGCTGATGTCTCGCTGGACCAAGAACCATCATTTCAGTCTTATCAAAGTTTAAAAGTAGGAAGTTACTAGACATCCAACTTCTCACTGATAGAAGACAGTCCTCCAGGGATTTTATGGGAGTGAGATTTCCTGCAGTTATCGGCATGTACAACTGAGTATCATCAGCATAACAATGAAAGGCAATCCCAAAACTCCGCAGTATATGCCCAAGGGGTGCCACATACAGGGAGAAAAGCAAGGGGCCTAAAACAGATCCCTGTGGACCCCCAAATCTCATGTCAGCAAGGTCAGAGGTAGTGCCATTATACAAGACACATTGAGAACGACTGGACATATATGACGTCAACCAGGCAAGGGCACTTCCAGTAATCCCCCAAAAAATTCTCTAACCTATTGAGCAAAATATGATGATCCACGGTATCAAACGCAGCACTGAGATCTAACAACACCAAAACCGTAGTGGTGTCTGAGTCCATTGCTCGCAGAAGATCATTCACGTCATGTCATGAAGGGCAGGTACAGCTGTGGAAGATGGGATTTCTGCTGAAATTATGAGGTCATTGTTTTGTGGAGTGACCTTTGACTGTAACCATAAAATATGGACGTGAGGAAGGCCTCTCTTTTAGAATTCTACAGAATAAAGCCAAGCTTGAAGATTCCCAAAGCAGCCATTTTTCAGCAAGAACGTAAGTTACAATTTTTGTATGAAAACACACACAATGTCAGGGCAATCACAGCAGTTTGGTGTGGAAGAAGGCTGGCTACAATTTATTTATTTATTTATTTATTTGAGCAAGTTAAAAACATTTATCTATTGCGCACATTCATCTTTTAGAGTCCGTACATTACTCAAAGGGAGTAGGATGAAGTAAAACTTATATTTTCTACTCCCTTTCACATGTATTATTTTCGGCTGTGCAGACAAGAATAAATAAAAAGTTTTGAGATCATACATATATAAACACACACCTTGCATTATACATATCAACATATATTTACATAAATACATTACTTCTATACACAAATACCCTTCCATACACCAATACACACACTAGATTCAATGAGATTTGATAATATAACAATTTTAACCCACATACATGCACCCATGGCCACCCAAGCCCATGCATGCATGCACATTTCCCTGTTTTCGATTAGACTTGATGATATAATAATTTGTTATCCACATACATGCACCCGTGGGCAACCCGCGCCCACGCATGCATGCACATTTCCCTGTATTCAATATGACTTAATAATATAACAATTTTATCCACTTACATGCACACATGGGCAACCCGTGTCCATGCGTGCATGCACATTTCCCTGTATTCAACATGACATAATAATATAACAGTTTTTTTATCCACACACATGCACCATGGGCAACCTGTGTCCGATCTCCTGCCATTTGGAGTTTGTAGTTGTAGTAATAAAGAGGTTTGGGCTTTCCAAATTCTCAAACATAGGTGATGGCATCTTGTTGTTTCTGATGTGTGTTCTGGGTTCACCAGTGAATGTGGCTGGAATTACAACTCTTTGGCATATGTGCTCGATTGGTGCTGCTGTGAGTAGACTGTCTTGGAGATTAGCATAGTTGTCAGCCCGCAGTGTTTTTTGTTCAGGGTGTAGAAACTGGAGTTGCTCAGTTTCAACTTTACAGTAGATATCAACAATAAATTGTTGGAAAAGGCATCTACATTGCAAAATGTGATTGGATTCATGGCACCTGATGTGATACGAATAATATTGCATTTGACTAACTTTTTTCTTCTGTAGATGTCAAGTAGATATTATAGCCGCTAGTACCATGGGGAAACAACAGTGGATACTGTAATGCAGTGATTCTCAACCGGGGTGCCACGTGATCGATCGTCAGGGGTGCCGTGGGCAATTATCAAATATCACCATAATCGGGTGTATGTGCTGTAATAGTGTGACAGATGATGTAATGCTCTTCTATTCCAGTAGATGGCAGCAAAGCGCTGTACTATAGTATAATAGACATACTTGCGCACATAGTGTTGTGCCTCTCCATGGTTACGGGTTGCTGACTACAGCGTGAATCTCAGCTGCTCACGGAGCATGGCTCCTCTGGGGAAGGAGAAACCGCGTTGGCTGTGGAGGTGTGCGGCTCAAAAAAGGTTGAAAATCACTGCTGTAATGGATCATAGGCATGATGAATTTCAGATATGTGTTTCAGTGCACCATCCCCTTGTTGTATTACTATGACTCGTGTATCAGTAGGTTCATTGGGCATGAGAATTGCAGCTTCACTGGTCAATGGTCTGTTGAATCGTTGCGCATGTTCATTGGTTGTTCGTTGATCCTCTTGAATGACAACAGCTAAATCAGGAGAATTTGTGTTCTGCAATATATCTGCATCTGTTTTGAATGCTTTCACATAATGATTGTGTGCATGAAGTATGTCCTGCTGCTTTGTAACAATTTCTGTTTGAAGCCCATTCAGATGTGATAGTCTTCTGTTCAGTTCATTTCAAAGTATTGTCAACGAAATATATGTGAAGGAATTGAGGTGCATTGTTGGGTGCAGGGTATATTGAGCCTATGTTGTGAAAAACCTGTCCTTGCACTGTAAATGTTGGGTTCCAGGCAGGTAGTTACCTTGTGGTACAGGCAAAGCCAGTCATTTGAAAGGCACAGTTGTACATCCTAATATTTTTGAGGAAATACTAATTTCCATTCAGTAGCGACTGAAGATAAGGAGGTGGCTGTGGATAACCTGGGATGATTATTTTCTCATTGCTGCAGCAAAACCCTGGGGGTTCATCGGGGTACCTGGCAACTCCACAATGCTGACAGATGTTGCTCGAGTCCAATATTGCTTTGTTGAGTGAAATGAGCCTCATCATAACAGTACGCTTCAGGGTGCTGTGGCTGGTCAACTGCAACTTCAACACTTTGCTGCCTTCTGTTAGCCCGCTTTCATGCTTCTGCCTGTATGTGTGGTGGAGGGATGTTTTGCACTTCACCATCACTGAAGTCAAACAGAAATGAAGAGAAATGAATGTTGTAAAAGAAGAGTTTATTGCAACAAAAACTAAATTTATATTGTATCAGAAGTTTATACTTATAATTACAATTTAAAAAATTACATTGTATTAGAACTTTAAAACTACAAAAAGAGTATTAAAATATTATATAGAGGGAGTGAGATCTTTTGGCACACAAAATATTTCCTTCATTTAGAAGAGGTTGTTATCGTATTGTACAACTTGCACCCATACAGACAAAAAGAGTATTAAACTATAATATGTGGCAATTATAGTTGGAGTGAGATCTACTGAAGGCTTGAGTCACCTTTCTCATTCTCATTTTTGTCATCACTTCCTCCCGGTTCTTGCTTGAGGACCTCTGAAACTTGATTCAGCACAGAATCATCTACATAGTACTCGTTCTCAATTTGTTCCTTGATTACAGAATGTGGTGGAGTACTGGACACCTTGGCAATGCTTTCTTTTTGTGGAGGGCTAAATGCTATTAGTTTGCGGATGGAAGATGGGGCTGCAGCAGGTTTTCTCTTGTTTGCTGCCTTGAACTCCTCCATCAACTATTATTAATAATTATTAATAATTCTATTAAAGGATGCCTTCCAGGCCCTTACTTGCAGCTGTGTTATTCCACTGTTAAAATCCTTACATAGCTTACTGAGTTCATTGACAATGGCTGTGGCACGGCAGTGGGGTGGCATCTTATGTTCTGTCATCTTGGCGTTCATCTGGAAAATGAATGAGGTAAAATTTTAAAAAGAATTTCACCAGAAAATGAACAAAAATAGTTTGCTTTTGACCCCTTTAAGATGGTTTCTTTTATATATATATATATATATATATATATATATATATGCAAATGCAAATGCAAAAAAAAAGTTCAATGAAAACAGACAATCAAGCTATAACTTTAGAAGGAGTCAGTAAATTGAGCATCGATGTAATCCGGGGAGGATAGGCAGGATGGACTGGCAGAACTGCATGGACAGATGAGAATGCAATCTGGAAAACAGGAAAATTATATTCATTAAACAGTTGAAAAATTAAGTTTATGCTCTCAAAGTGTGAGACTCTTTCCTATTGCGGCCATTTGGCTTTGTAGTCATTTTGACCAAACCCCTCACATTTTTATTTATAACTGTTGAATTCTTTATATATGTGGATTATGTACTACATAATTGTACCCAAAAAAGGTTTTATTAAAAAGACGACCTGAAAGTTCAGTTACAATTTGCCAGAAGGTACATCTGAGATGCAAGCCCAGATTTAATGTTTTGGTGAAAGAAAATCCTCCTCTGTACCACTTCATCGTGAAGCTGTGTAAATGGGGATACAAAATGCAAAACATGTACTATGCACAATTTCTCCAATCACAGCCACTGAAGCCTGTAACTTCTTCTGGGTTGTCTTGGTGTCTTTCCTCACTCTTCTCCTTCTTGCACAGTCACACAGTTTTTGAGAACTGTCTACTCCACACAGATTTACCATAGAGTGCCATACTGTTTGTATTTCTTTGTAACTGATGTAAATATAGTTCAAGACACATTCAGTGACTTGGAAATGTTCATGTAGCCATCCCCTGACTTGTATGAAGAAAACTGGTAATAAAATTGATGATTTACAAGTATACCAAATCAAAAAAAAAACAAAAAAAAACTGCAAGGGGATCGCAATTTTTTTTATTTTTTTATTTTTTGCCCCTCTAAAGATGTTTTTTTTTTTGGTGGAGAGGGGGACTCTGTTTGTGGGATACGGAGGGCTCTGTCCAAATTGGTTTGCTGCTTTGGGTGGGGCTCTTCGTCTTTGGCCACACGGAGTATTGGGATGTTATGTTTTTTCCAATTTTTTTTCTTTTTCTCTTTTTTGTCTTTCGGCTATTCCCGTTAGGGGTAACGCCACAGCAGATCAATCGTTTCCATCTCACCCTGTCCTCTGTATCTTCCTCTGTCACACCAATCACCTGCATGTCCTCCCTCAGCACATCCATAAACCTCCTCTTTGGTCTCCCTCTTCTCCTCCTGCCTGGTGGCTCCATCCTCAGCATCCTTTTCCCTATATACCCTGGGTCCCTCCTCTGCACATGTCTAAACCATTTCAGTCTTGCCTCTTTGACTTTGTCTCCAAACCGTCCCACCTCAGCTGTCCCTCTGATATGTTCATTCCTAATCTTGTCCATTCTCGTCACTCCCAAAGAGAATCTCAACATCTTCAGCTCTGCCACCTCCAGCTCTGCCTCATGTCTTTTTGTTAGTGCCACTGTCTCTAAGCCGTACAACATAACTGGTCTCACTACTGTCTTATAGACTTTCCCCTTCACTCTTGCTGATATTCTTCGGTCACAAATCACTCCTGCCACCTTTCTCCACCCACTGCACCCTGCCTGCACTCTCTTCTTCACCTCTTTACCACATTCTCCATTACTTTGAACAGTTGACCCTAAATATTTAAACTCATCTACTTTCACCACTTCTACTCCTTGTAACTTCACTGTTCCACTGGGCTCCCTCTCATTCACACACATGTACTCAGTCTTGCTTCTCCTGACTTTCATTCCCCTTCTCTCCAAAGCATATCTCCGCCTCTCCAGACTAGACTCAGCTTGCTCTCTGCTCTCACTACAGATCACAATGTCATCTGCAAACATCATAGTCCATGGGCACTCCTGTCTGATCTCATCCGTCAACCTGTCCATCACCACTGCAAACAAGACATGACTCAGAGCTGATCCTTGGTGTAATCCCACCTCCACCTTGAATGAGTCTGTCATTCCGACTGCACATCTCACCGCTGTCACACTATTCTTGTACATGTCCTGCACTATCCTAACATACTTCTTTGCCACTCCAGATTTCCTCATACAATACCACAGCTCTTCTCTTGGCACCCTATCTTAAGCTTTTTCTAAGTCCACAAACACACAATGTAATGCTTTCTGGCCTTCTCTGTACTTCTCCAACGTATTCTCAGAGCAAACATTGCATCTGTAGTGCTCTTTCTCAGCATGAAACCATATTGCTGCTCACAGTTCTTCACCTGTTTTCTAAGTGTATCTTCTACTACTCTTTCCCATAACTTCATGCTGTGGCTGATCAACTTTATGCCTCTGTAGTTACTGCAGCTCTGCACATCACCCTTCTTGAAAATAGGAACAGCACACTTCGTCTCCACCCCTCAGGCATCCTCTCACTTTCCAAGATTTTATTAAACAATCTGGTTAGAAACTCTACTTTCCATGCCTCCACTGGAATGTCATCTGGACCAACTGCCTTTCCACTCTTCATCCTCTTCATAGCAGCCCTCACTTCTTTGTTACTAATCTCTTGTACTTCCTGAGTTACTCTCACCACATCATCCAGCCTTTTCTCTCACTCGTTCTCTTCATTCATCAGCTCTTCAAAATATTCCCTCCATCTTCTCAGCACACACTCCTCACTTGTCAGCACATTACCATGTGCATCTTTTACCACCCTAACCTGCTGCACATCTTTTCCAGCTCTGTCCCTTTGTCTGGCCAATTGGTACAAGTCCTTTTCTCCTTCCTTACTATTCAACTTCTCGTACAGCTCGCAATATGCCTTTTCCTTCACTTTTGCCACTTCTCTTTTCGCCTTACGCCGCATCTCCTTGTACTCCTGTCTACTTTCTTCATCTCTCCGACTATCCCAAAACGTTTTTGCCAACCTCTTTCTCCTTATACTTTCCTGGACCTCTTCATTCCACCACCTCCTTGTCTTCCTTCCACTGTCCAGATGTCACACCCAGTACTGTCCCAGCTGTCTCCCTTACCACATCTGCAGTACTTTTCCAGTTGTCCAAAATTGCTTCCCCTCCAACCAGTGCTTCTCTCACCTGCTCGCTAAATTTCACACGTCTTCCTCCTTCAGCTTCCACCATCTGATCCTTTGTTGAGCTCTCATTCTCTTCTTCTTCTTTACCTCTAAAGTCATCCTACAAACAACCATCCTATGCTGTCTAACGACACTCTGTCCTGCCACCACCTTACAGTCTCTGATTTCCTTTAGAGAAATTAAGCTACTGTGCATGAATGAACTTCCCAGTGCATTACTAAATTATGCAAAGGGATGACCTAACTTGTCATACAGTGGTGTATAGGGGCACTGACCAATGGTAAATGTGTTGGGAGATGGGAGTGAGAATGTCCAGCCCTGTTTTACTTGCATTGTATGTATCTTTAAAGCAGGGTTTCCACTTACAGAAACTCTCTAGGTCTATAAAGCGAACCAACATGAACTGTAGTTCATCACGGTTTGTTGCAATTTGTTTGTTGGTGCCCCACCCACCATTTTGACATGACACTACTGCAACATCATTACGACACCGCTGTTCTTCAAGCGGGGGTTTCCACATTTAGGAATTGTCAACATTTACAAACCAAACCACCTTGAAGTGTAATTTCTGTGCTAATGTCCATGACAATTTGTTTTGTAAAAGTGTTGCCCCAACCATGCTGTCATGACACCGCCAACTTCATCAGCAAGGGTCACCACATCAATGTAAATCATCACAGATGCTCGTAGAAAGCCATTAACAACATGTCATGATGCAGCCACGGCATGTGCGTCACTTGGGGGGAAAGTGCCAATTTTGCCTATAAATACAGCATGCCTCACACATTTTCATCAGTATGAAACATGTTATGATATGTCAAAATGATATGAATGGATTTTAATTAAATTTGCTAGAGAGGCAGACTTGGTATCAAGTAAGATTGGCTTAAATTTAGTTTTGGACCCTGGTTGAGTGATGAGCTTGCCTTTGAGCTTTATTTCTGGCCCATTTGATCCTGGTCCTCCTTTTGTTCTTTGATCTTGATTCATTTGATTGTGATTACAGGATTTAAGTAATTGTCAGGATTTGCCCCGGCCCAGGTCATGCATTTGTAGTGACTCCCTGTTGGCACCTGTCGCCCCTTTTCCCCATTTATTTTGATTGATTCATGTTATGTAATGCTCTGGTTTTGTTTCTTAATTATCCTCTGTGTCTTATTATCTGGTTGTGGTCTGGTAGTCATGAGTTTTACTTTCTGTTATAATCCATTTTGTGTTCAGTCTTAGTTTGGTTTTGTTTTTTTACATTTATTGCATTATGTCTTAGTCACAGGTTTGGGTTATTATTGATCTTCAGCGCTTCTTATGTTCCATTTGTTATTTATTGCTTATTTTGGTAGTCTCTGGTTTTGTCATTCGGTTAATTCATTTTGGTGTAATTTATGTTGTCATATTATCGGTTATTGCTTTTACTTTTATACTTTAATCTGTTTCAGTTCGGTTCTAGTTTTGGCTATTATCATAGATCAGGGGTGGCCAAGTTTGGTCCTCGAGAGCCACCTTCCTGACACTCTTAGTTGTCTCCCTGCTCCAACACACCTGAACCCAATGAAAGACTCGTTAGCAGACTTTTAATGAGCCTTTCATTGGATTCAGGTGTGATGGAGCAGGGAGACAACTAAGAGTGTCAGGAAGGTGGCTCTCGAGGACTGAACTTGGCCACCCCTGTCATAGATCTTCTGGTTTCCCGCTTTTTAGATGAGTCACGTTAAATAGTGTTTGTCAAGCATGTCACGTTTTGCACAGTTGGTTTTTCTGTTATGTAGTTATCTTGCCTCAGTTCACTTTGCTTTTGTCTCACTGCATTCGCTTGACTCTCTTCTCCCTTCTTTGCTTCACCGGACCACACCCCCTTCCAGAACCTTCACTAACACACTTGTTCCACTAATTACACCACCGGTAATTTTAGCCCTCACAGTCCCTCACTTCCCTCCTAGTTTGTTAGTATCTTGTATCTACATTCCAGCCTTCTTGTTCAAGTCCTGTTTTGCTCTGCCATGTTTTCACATCGCTTTCTGTCCCTCGCTTTTTGTCTCTGCCACAGCTCTTGTAATTAGTCTCTCCATGTATTTGAAACCTGCATGTTTTGATTGCATTTTTGCCTGACCCTTGTTTGTACTTTTGCATTGCTGCTTGACTACCTGTGTACTGTACCAGTGCCTGCTTCAACGATAAAGTCATTTTTTTTATTCCTACATCATGTCTGTGAATAGTAGAGAAGCTTGAGTCTTTCAGTCTTTTGTTCATGGTAATGAGTCATTCACGTCATCAGGAGAGTCGTCAAGGGAGCCATCACAAGAGGCTTCCGTCCCATCATTAGGAGGGACAGCTGCCCTGTCATTAGGAGGGTGCCAACTAGAGCACAATAGGTGCTAATTAGAGCTATTGTTTAGTCACTAGCCTATAGCAGTCGGCCTCTCGGTAGGAGGGGTCGGGTTAGGTTTAAAAAACTCCAGCTTTTGTTGGCTTCTGTTTATTCTTCTCTACAAGAGTCAAGACAGAAGTCAGACTACCAGAGCAAGAATTTTAGCTGAGGAAGCTTCTGTGATTTGAAGCGAAACATCCTCGCGTCAAGCAACCCAGTTCAGTCGAAGATTCAAGCTTCTCTACTATGGAAACCACCTGGACAACTGAGAACCTACACAGAAATCACGTCTGTGAGTCTACATCCTGTGTCTGACCATTTTTGTGGCTCGCCGCCTCGGCGCCTGTCAGTAATTAATCACAATTTAAGTTAACTTACCTCTTTGTCACATTAGAGGGCCCAGGACTCTCCATGTGAAATTATGCATGAAGAGGGGGTGGGCCGAGGCATGAGCATGGCCACTGTCATGCACATTGGAATGCCATGTTCAATAAAATGTCTAATTTCATCACCAAAAAAATAACAAATACGTAACTCACCTGATTGTGTCCATTCTGTGTCCTTTTCTCATTCATTAAATGTATTCCATGTAATTTAATTTAATTTCTTCAAAAAAGGGGGTGGGCTGATCCTTGGCCCTAGGCCCTAGGCCCAAATGGGTTATATTGATCATGGGTTAGGATCCATACCTTGGTGATAATACAATTGCTCCTAATATCAGGATCAACAAGAGACAGCCAATTGGCAGCAAAACAGTAACCTCCTTGGTGATGTTTAAAGATCAGCATCAAATTGAGTGATCAGTATCAAAGCTCTCAACACTCTTTGATTAGGATCAAACAACAACATTCAGCAAAGAAAATTAAAGAAATGTTCAATGCAAGAAACATAGTATTTCCCCTCCCCCATAACAAACAAAAAAAAATAAACAAAGATATTGAGAACATTTTGAGTAATCCTGCGAACAAACCAACCAACAAACAAATGGACGCGACCGAAAACATAACCTCCTTGGTGGAGGTACTAAGAAAGGAAAAAGTAAAGCGGAAAATAATTTTCCACACACATTTATTCAAAACACACAGCAAACTATAATAAACTAGTAACACATCACTCCTACAAACAATCTTTGGTGTGTCACGTGAGGTGAATCTGCCCTATGACTGGATTTTGGAAAACCATATGACACATGACACAGTTTCTATGAGGAGTACAAAGATGGAGGACGGTGGCTCAAAAATCTGTGGAGTTAACTTTTCAGCAAAAAAAAAGTAAGTTTCTATCTCATATCATTAAAATGTTATTTATAATTTAGTAAAGCTTGGTCTCAGCCATCGTATACAACGGCGTCGGCCCCAGAGGGTTAAACCCTTAGATCTTCAGCAAATGTATTTATAAATGGAAACTGCATGAACTACACTTTTTTTTTTTTCAAATAAGTTTATTCAATGAGGAGAAATAAATGCTAAATAATTGTTGTGTCGTAACTTAATTTTTGTTCAGCCTTTGTGACCCGTCTTCATGAAGTTAGATGCAAAACTGTTAAAATTGGCCCTATCCTGCAATGATAAAGAATCCTTAAAAAAATTACTGGATCCGGATCGTGTTCTGGATCATTACCAAAATTTAATGACTTCTAAGTTAGGCCAAGATACACACCTGGTAAAAATTTCATTGAAATCCATTGAGGATTTTTTGAGTAATCTTGCTAACAAACCAACCAACCAACCAACAAACAAACTGACACGACCGAAAACATAACCTCCTTGGCGGAGGTAAAAATGTTGATATCTAAACAGAGTACTGTTAGATGTTGGAGTAACCATTTAGATATCTCCTATATGGATGACTGACCATCTGCACCAACTTACACACACACACACACACACACACACACACACACACACACACACACACACACACACACACACACACACACACACACACACACACACACACACACACACACACACACACACAGTCTCTACACACTCTTTCTTGAGACTCTGATATACATCTCACTCTTCTGTGTTGAATTTCAGATTTCATTTTGCCTCATGTGTCACACTTTGAGATGATTTGTACCTATTGTGATTTGACGCTATAAAATACAACCAAATTAAAATGAATGATATCTAATTTCTGCTTACAGTTCATCATCTTAAGCTACTACTGGTCCTCAGCATTTAAAAATATCTCATCTTTTTCATACCCCTTAAAATTAATTTCTGAATCCTGATCAATGGTAAACCTCAAATATTCTCTATATTGATTAATCTTCAAACCCTGTCTTCTGAAGTTCTGTTCTTTGAGCTTTACCTCCACCCTCCTCCCTTCTTTTGAAAAGTATGCACTGGTTCACTGGTTTATAAATCTCTTGGTATGCTCGTGTTTTTGCATTTTGACATTGCCTTTTTCTCCATGGCTGCCTGTCTATACATATCTCTAACTTCCTTCATTTTTTCCTTCTTTTTTTCTTTTGTGACCATTGCCTTGTTGCCTCTTGCTGTTACATCTTACTGATCCACCAACATGACATCTTATCCCCACTTGGTCTTTATCCTGTTTTATTTACAGTAGTGTTCAGAATAATAGTAGTGCTATGTGACTAAAAAGATTAATCCAGGTTTTGAGTATATTTCTTATTGTTACATGGGAAACAAGGTACCAGTAGATTCAGTAGATTCTCACAAATCCAACAAGACCAAGCATTCATGATATGCACACTCTTAAGGCTATGAAATTGGGCTATTAGTAAAAAAAAAAGTAGAAAAGGGGGTGTTCACAATAATAGTAGCATCTGCTGTTGATGCTACAAACTCAAAACTATTATGTTCAAACTGCTTTTTTAGCAATCCTGTGAATCACTAAACTAGTATTTAGTTGTATAACCACAGTTTTTCATGATTTCTTCACATCTGCGAGACATTAATTTTGTTGGTTTGGAACCAAGGTTTTGCTCATTTACTGGTGTGCTTGGAGTCTTTGTTCTTGTTGAAACACCCATTTCAAGGGCATGTCCTCTTCAGCATAAGGCAACATGACCTCCACCTCCTTTTGACATAACCAAACTGATCCATGATACCTGGTATGCGATATATAGGCCCAACACCATAGTAGGAGAAACATGCCCATATCATGATGCTTGCACCACCATGCTTCACTGTCTTCATTGTGAACTGTGGCTTGAATTCAGAGTTTGGGGGTCGTCTCACAAACTGTCTGCGGCCCTTGGACCCAAAAAGAACAATTTTACTCTCATCAGTCCACAAAATATTCCTCCATTTCTCTTTAGGCCAGTTGATATGTTCTTTGGCAAATTGTTACCTCTTCTGCACATGTCTTTTATTTAACAGAGGGACTTTGCGGGGAATTCTTGCAAATAAATTAGCTTCACACAGGCATCTTCTAACTGTCACAGCACTTACAGGTAACTCTAGACTGTCTTTGATCATCCTGGAGCTGATCAAATGGTGAGCCTTTGCCATTCTGGTTATTCTTCTATCCATTTTGATGGTTGTTTTCCGTTTTCTTCCATGCATCTCTGTTTTTTTTTTTTTTGTCCATTTTAAAGCATTGGAGATCATTGTAGATGAACAGCTTATAATTTTTGGCACCTGCGTATAAGTTTTCCCCTCTCCAATCAACTTTTTAATCAAACTATGCTGTTCTTCTGAACAATGTCTTGAACATCCCATTTTCCTTAGGCTTTTAAAGAGAAAACCATGTTCAACAGGTGCTGGCTTCATCCTTAAATAGGGGACACCTGATTCACACCTGTTTGTTCCACAAAATTGACGAACTCACTGACTGAATGCCACACTACTATTATTGTGAACACCCCCTTTTCTACTTTTTTTTTTACTAATAGCCCAATTTCATAGCCTTAGGAGTGTGCATATCATGAATGCTTGGTCTTGTTGGATTTGTGAGAATCTACTGGTACCTTGTTTCCCATGTAACAATAAGAAATATACTCAAAACCTGGATTAATCTTTTTAGTCACATAGCACTACTATTATTCTGAACACCACTGTATGTAATTAAGATCTTCTGAGATCCCTGTTGTAGGTTTAAATTGACATAAAAACACAGATATACTGTATGGTGTGTTACCAGTGTGATGGTCATTAAAATGAATAAAGTCGTTTGTTAGGAGTTGTGCTTCAAAGTTAATGTCAATCAATTGATATCTGATATTATCATATGGCACATCAATTAAACTCAAAAGACCAGTTATCTCTCCTTGAAGACATCAGACCAGAATGATTACCTTTCATACATCTCACCATATGGTGTGCTACCACTGGGTGAAATTCAATTGAAATCCATGACCCAGTTTCATTGAAGTCGTGCCAACAATGCTCATGGATAGATGGACAGATGGGGGGATTCCTTTGCACCCCCAAATTATTGTTTAGTCTGCTTTGTTTGACACGGCCGACAAGACGAATGGCAGCTGTCCACTGTGACAGTATGTGCGATGGGCAGCACTGCACAGGCAAAAACCTTTTAACTTTTTAACCACTTACTGCATCAAAAAGGACAAGTTGGAGTCTTTGCCAGAATATTATTACAATGTGCCACATTCAAGAACATTATTTGGAGAATGGGGTTAATTTTATTCCTGCATGTGATGTGGGAGAAACGGTGTCTCATTACATGGAGAAGTATTTGTTCTTACTTTTGGGAAGAAGTAATTTGTCTGTCTCCTTCATGCAATAAATGGGGGCGTCGTCCTTTTTCATCCTTTGTTAATTCTGTGGTTTATTTGCAGAGCAGGTAGATTTGTGGGATGAGGAACTGGACTACCACTATCAGTTTTTCATGAAAAAACAGAAGAGAGTGGAGGCAGTACTGATGGTGATGGAGCAAAGGGAATAAATAAGTGGGGAGAACATATGGAAGGGGGTTGTCCCCCACTTCTATTTTCTATTGGCCGCATGCGTATTCATCACAGCGTGCTGCAGTCACAGTTGAATGTGGTTTGCATTGTTTCTGAGTGGCGGTGTCTCGTGCACAGTGAAGCAGTGCACAGCAATGGTGCCTGCGTCTTTGCTTGAGGCTTGTAAATGGCTTTTAGAGGGGTGCACACCGTTTTGTGAATTTGGTGTGAAAAGCCCTTAAAAGGTGCAGCACCCCTGTTCCCTAGTAGAGACAAACCTGTGAATAGGTACATCTGTGTTTAAATCCCAGTCACACTACCGATCTGTGTCCTTGAGTAAGACACTTCATCTGACTTGTGTTGGTCCACCGAGCTGCAAATAGGTACGAGTGTGGGTAGGGAGGAGTGTGACCTGAAAACAACCACTTGGCCTGTAAGATGATATGTGCATTGTAATAATGCTCTGCGGCGATAATGCAGTGATCCCAGTGGAGGAGGGTGTCCTGTGTGACTGGTGGGTGGTGGGTAGTGTTGGGGGGGTGGTTAGTCTCGACTGCCTAGAAGCAGTTTCTAGGCAAAGCACTTAGAGACATGCAGCCTCTCAAGAGAGGTTACTGCTCTGCGTTCGTGACTGCAGTGGAGGATCCCTCCTGCAGCTACAAGCACATACAGTAATATACAAAAAAAAAAAAAAAATCACGACTTCTGCTTTCAGCCAACGCCCACACAACAACACTCTGGTTTGTATTTTTGCACTGAGGAGATGCGTCCATTTTCAAGAGAGCTGGAGAGGTTTTGTTCTGTTTCATTATAAATCATCAAGCATGTGACAGGAATTTCCATTTTGGTACAGTGTGGAACAGGAGAGTTTTACCACAGAGCGAAAAAAAACAAAACAAAAACAAAAAACTTTTAACATGTGTTCAGAGACAAGGATGTATGTGTTAAATAACTCACAACAATGAGATTGCAAAATGCCAAATTAAGGAGCGTCATTATGAAGTGAGTGAGTCTGTACTTCAGGCTGGCTGTATGTGTTCCTGTTCTTTTTGTGTGACACCCAAATAATGAATCCCAACACGTTAAAGTGTGATAGTGATACACTCTAAAGCAGCCTCATTGGTCGCCCACTGCACTGTAGGACAGTGCTGCTTACATGTGTGGGCAAATGCACACAGACACAACAGTCACATTCAAATCAATTTGGGCATTTACAGTAACAAACACACTGCCAAATACTGAGTGTGGTGTCTTTTTTTTCCAAGACATGACAAAATATGTAGTTAATGTCCATGTGTACAGCTGTCACCCTTCCACCTCCACAGCTGATATCACTCACTCATCTTCAACGATTTATTCGGAACCAGGTCTCCTACAGGTGATATTAATGAATTTTAAATCAGTGTAACCTTTACATTTATTTTCATGGATTTGTAACAGAGAAGGTCACTGCCTAGATTTAGAACCATAACAAACTGAAGTGTGAATGTCACAGTATACAAAAATGTGATCCACCACAGGGTTTAATGACATTATATGCCAGACTTGTGCCAACATGTGGAAAAACAAGTATTTCATGCCAGTGCTATAGCTAACACACACACACACAGACCTCTAACCTCAGCACTACCACATTTAGCCGTGAGCTTGTTCTTTCTATTACTATCTAAAGCTCATGACCATATGTGAGGATCGGCGCATAAATGGACACATGGTCACATCCTGTCCACTCCCAGTGATTTGCCACTGTGGAGTTCTTAGACTAACTCAGTGGCTTCCGCCAGGAAGAGGGCAGCGTATCTACCCGAGCCTTCCATCTAGGGCTGCAGCTATTGATTATTTTAGTACTTCAGTATTCTATCGATTATTCTGGTGATTAATCAAGTAATCAGATAAAAAGTACTTTTGCGTTTTAAAACATCAACAGTCCAGGGCTCTCCCTAAGCAATGGTACAGTGTTACTGCATCATCACAGAGATTGTCAAATTTAGTGTATCCCTTTCTGTTTTCCTGGGTAATTATTTATTTTTTCACATCTTTTCAAGTTTTGGATCTTTCCTGGTGTCAGGAGCTCAGCCAAATTCGGGCCAAAGTCTTGACATTTTGCTGAAATGGTGATGGGATGTGGCTTTTTGTTTTTTGTTTTCCCCAACTTGTAAATTTTAATAATTTTTAAGTTGTTTTTTTTTAAGTTGGTGGCCTGGGTCCCTCCATGATTTTTTTAATTTTTTTATCCCTCTTTCTCTGCCAATACATTTCAGCTGGAGGTTGAACATGTAAGTCTCACTGAAGATGTAAGTCAGTTTATTATTATATTGTTATTATTTTATTTAGGTTACTGTATTTGTGAAGCTTGTGTGTTGCCCAAAAAGCAAAAATTAAAAAGTGAAACACTCAGTTTGAGTCTGAGCAAAACACACAAGAAAGAGTGGACTTCTGCTGAGAGGATCTTCTTTCAGAAATTGTTTGTCAGTGTGTCCGGGGACAGAGCTGTGACTCACCCGGTGTGAGGGGAGTGCTGAGACTCTCACTCTGGGCAGAGAGACACAGCAACTGGCGGCCGGGTGAATAGTCACTCCCCACGTAGAGCGGAGAGCCGGCAGGGGATGAAACGGTGTTTTTTATAAAACAAACGCACTGCTTCGCTTTAAATTCACAGTAAGCTATTTCAGATGAGCAGCATGGACTGTTTTTCTCCTAAAAGGCTTCATTTCACTCTGTGTCGCATTGGAAAGTGGTATCTTTACACGACCTGTGCTTGTGTCTGCGCATGCTCTAGTCTTCTTCTGTTTGTTTTCTGGGGATGTTACAGCGCCACATACATGCCTGGCATATGTACTACAATGTTAAATGAAGCTTTGAGGCACAGAATTTGCCTCAAACATTTTTTTGTAATTGAATTATTCGAGTTATTCCATTAATCGTTTCAGCCCTACTTCCATCCCTGCCTCCTCTGAGGAAAGCATTCTAGTGGGGTTGAGGAGATCCTCAGTGTTCCTTCTACTGGCCAGAGACATCCCCAGTTTAAGAAGGCAGCTCTCCACTCTTGTTGAAAACAGTTTGGCTGATTCCTCTCTCTGTCTCTCTCTCTTTCTCTGTCTCTCTCTGTCTGTCTCTCTCTCTCTCTGTCTCTCTCTCTGTCTCTTTCTCTGTCTCTCTCTCTTCTCTGTCTCTCTCTCTGTCTCTCTCTCTCTCTCTGTCTCTCTCTCTGTCTCTC